>NC_141142.1:144835289-145017789 GCF_053477565.2 Lygodium microphyllum | reverse complement strand
AAAAAATGAGGTAGAATGAATAAAGAATAAAGATCCAAAAATTTTGAAAGTAGCACATCCTAGTGAAATGCTAACCCAAAAGGTAGTAGAAATTGAAAAATGATTTAATTTCCAAAAGCTCATTATTGATCCAAGGTAAAAATCAATGACTCCTAACTAGTTGAAAGTGTAATTAGCTAAAGCTGGTAAAGATTATGTCACAAAGAAGAATGTTTGGGCTTAAATTTAAAAGTAGTAATATTCTACTATCTGAAGAATAAGTGATTGATGATGAGGAGGAGGAGGAGGAGGAGGAGGAGGAAGAGGAGAGACATGTAAATGATTGTTCTCTAGAAAAAGCCCAATATTAATCTTTTATAAATATAGATATGATGAATGTGCATGTAGTTTTCAAAGGGTAGTTGACAAGGTGCTCGGTTGCTATTGTCCATATAAAATTGGTTTTTGGGAGTAGTTGAAATGTGAAGGGATGTTATGCAAATCACAATAAATGATAGGAGCATTGAAGTCTAGTATCAACAAAAGTGTGATGGGAGATTAGTTCTCAAGGCAAGTTGCAAAGGGCTCTAGTGGGAAAAATTAGGTAATAGAGGACAATGCCGAGGAAAATGAAGAAAAAAAGCAAAGTCAACGGTGTTGTGGGTGAAGCTACATGTATCTATGCCACCTTGTATTTACTACACATGCATCATGATTGCACACCTATACATTGTAAGTGGAGGGTGCCCATCACTATCAATTTATTCTTTATTCTTTATTCTTTATTCTTTCAATTACTATTGAATAAGGGAAGGCTGATCACACATTGTGACTATTCGAGTTCCCACATCTTGTGTTTCTCTCTCTTTCTCTCTTGCTCCATCATCCATAGCTCACATCTCTCTTACTTATGCTTTCTCATGCTTCCACTCGAGAATCTCCCTTCAACTAGTATCAAAGACAACCATTCAAGGAGCTTCGTCATCATTCACTTTAGCCAATGACAAAGCTTCAACTCAAAGTGTCATGGCAATCACTCAATGAGGTAAGCATTAGTCATATTCCTTCAACCAGTCATCCCAACCCTTTTTGGCATTGATCAAGGTCTTCCCCCCAACTTACTAAGCTCCAACAAGTGAGCTTTGGGCTCAATTACAGCAAGTCAGGAGGAGCTCGTGCAATTTTTGGTGCATTTTTAGGGGGCTTTCTTGCTATTCCCCGTCCTTCCTTTTAGTTCTACCCTCTTGCCTAGTGCTTGGCCCAACATTTGTGGTCCTTTCGACTTCTTTCAGAGCTTCCTTGGCATCATTTTAGTCATTGATGTACTATTTGGTGCAAAACTAATGTATACTCTATGGACTGTAAAGAATAAATTCCATAATGTATGTTTGCTACTTCAAAGATGCTGTTTTGGTGCTCGGATGGTATGGTTATCCTTTGGGATGTTAGTTGTATTGTTTAGAGCTTACTTAGCTTATGCTTTAAATGCCTCTTCTGTCTACATGATATTTCAAGCATGCTATATATCTACGGTTATGTCTAACATTGATGTATGAGCCTAGAAATGAGTGTGGAATGCTTTGGCACTTGGTTTTGAGATTCACTTATGTCTTGGAGCTTTGCCTATATGCTTTAGTTACTCAAGTGTGACTGACATTCTTATTTGGGTTTTATGCTCTTGGATGTATTGGTTGATATATTTGGACACTTGGATGTTATGTACTTGATGTACTAAGCTTTGCATTGCTCTTTTACACTCCAAATATATTTGAGTGGATGTGCTTTTGAGATATTTGCATTTCCATGGATACTTTGTATTAGAGATTTGTGTTTTTTCTATGCAATTGAGCTTGGTTACTGAGATAGTGGGACTCTTGCATTATGTATAGGTGTTCTCATAGCTACTCTTGGATGCAATTACACCTACTAGTGGGATGATTTGTGCTTACTCATTTGTAATATCTTCTGTCTCTTGATTACAAATGTTTTGAATCTTGTGACCATTGTCTTTATGGTAGGAAAACACCTAGCTTTCATAAGAAGTCTAGCATTATGTGCATGGATGACTCTTTGCCTCTTGTGCATTTTGATAGTAGAAAATCCACTTCTAGGTATGTCTTCACTTTTGCTAGAGGTGATATTTCTTGGGTATCCATGGAGCAAAAATACACGGCCTTATCTACTACTAAGGCAAAGTATATTGCAACCATTGAGACTTGAAAGGAGGCCCTATGGTTAGGTTGTTTAGAGGTAGAGCTTGACATCATTGTTACTCCTATACTACTGCATTCAGATTCTATGAGTATTATTCAGTGGGTCCCAAAAAGCACATTGAGATGTGCTATCACTTCATTAAGAAGGTAGTAGAGGACGTAGGAAGATGCAGATCTGCTCATTTGGCCTTCCTTAGGAAGATGATGGACGTAGGATGAGATTATATCTATTCCTCATCCTATTGTCCTTTATGTACATTCATACTTTGTCACTTTTTTCTTGTTTTCTCCTCACCCAAGGCACATTCACCTTTAAGGTTGTTGAGGGTAAAGGTGCTTGTGCCTATGCCACCCTGTATTTTCTATACACACCATGACTACATACTTTCATATTACATGTGGTGAGCACCAATCATTGTCACTTTATTCTTTATTTTTTCAATGAATATTAAATAAGGGAAGGCTAGTCATATATTGTGACTATTGGAGTTCTCACATCTTCTCTCTCTCTCTCTCTTGCTCTCTTACTCCATGCTCCATATCTCACATCTCTCTTGCTTCTGCTTTCTTGTGCTTCCACTCAAGATTCTGCCTTCAAAGGGAAGGAAGTTGAAAAGATGGTGTGAGGCAGTTTCAAAGAGCCAACATTATTTTCCAAGGGTGTTCATGATGTTTTTTGAAAGGCACACTTGCATGAGATGGGATCAGAACAATGAAAGGTAGTCTAACATAGAGACTTAAAGGCTATCAAGTAGAGTCATGGAGTTATGTTTGGCTAAGAAGGACCTTCACAAGTAAGAAGCCACATGTATGGTGGTAGTGTAGTTCCATGCCAAAATCATTTATTGTCATCTCCCTAGCTTGCAAAAGCTGATATGTATATATTTGATTCCTAAATATTGACGCTTTGGTGGAATGGATAGAGGTGATGAATGGAACATATTGTAAAATCACACCATGCATAGGTAGAGAACTTAACTAAGAATGGGGTCTACTAAAGGAGAGATGGTGCTACATCTAAGTTAAATGACGATGGTGAAATAGATAAAGATAACCTTTAGAGCTAGTTGCCTTATGGAATGCTCTCTCTCTCTCTCTCTCTCTCTCTCTCTCTCTCTCTCTCTCTCTCTCTCTCTCTCTCTCTCTCTCTCTCTCTAAACCATATATCCAGAGTTTACTACCACATGGAGGTAAAGTCACCTTAATAAATCAAAATGGCTTCATTCTTAGACCTATTACCTTCATTGCACTCTGCCACAAAAATTTGGGGAGTAAGTATTGAAAGATAGAGCAAGAGTGGAAGCACAAGCAGAAGCAAGAAAGAAGCAAATGCTAGGGAGGTTCAAGCAAGAGAGAGCAAGACATTATGTGGAAACTCCAATAGTCACAATGTGTGACATGCCATCCCTTATTCTATTGTCATATAAAAAAATAAACAATAAAGTGACAATGACAAATGACTACCACATGTAATGTATAGGTGTGCTGATGCCAGGAGGCATATTCCACATTGGATTCCATGAGATTTTGCAGTGGATTCCGTAAAATTATATTTATTGCCAGGGCTCATACACAAGGTGGATTCCTTGTGCGAAAAGTCAATGGGAATGTATGTCCTTTTTGGGCGTCTTGTTAATTTAATGTGCAAGTGGGTGATTCCATAGCAGGTGATTCCGCAAAATACATATTTAAATTAATGGACGTTTATGAGTTTAGAGTGTGGACTCGTAATAAATGAAGGTTAGGATTGAGTTCTAACCAATTTATTTATTTTGTAGCTAAAGACTGCTAGGTATTCACTTTTGTCGGTTTAATTTTATTATTTTCTAACAATTGTGAATGCTTCAGTTGATATGTACAGCAGGCAGCAGTGGCATTGGGAAGCACTGGACGATAGAGTGTATTCAAGTTATTTAGAAGAAATTATCATTTTGATGGGCACACATCTTAGGTGTGGCACCAATATTTATTTTGACGCGCTTATTTATTGAAGCGCCTGATATTTATTTATTATTTTGTATGTGTATGGACGCATGATTTAAATATTTATTATTGGACATTGTATTTGGGCACATCCCGACTCTTTGGGCGCCCAACCGCTTTAATTCTTTAGTGGGACAAAAGCAAACACAAAAGCTAAAGCGTACTAATTGTAAATTGGGCTATTTTTTGAGCTTGGAGATGAATAATATATCAAATACATGCTTTGTGGAGTGCTTACACAAGGCATGGGGGAAGATTGTACCCAATTAGTCTTTTTGCTTCATGTCATGCAAGTCTTCTCTCTTGTTTTTTGTGCAAAAGTAGAGTTCTTTTGTTCATGGGGACCTTCCGGTGCTCACTACGCGCTCATACAACATCCGATCTGTGCACCAATGGAGTCAATAAATACAAGTAAATATAGGTGACTAGGCATAGGTGGTCTCTAACCTCCTAACAACCTCCCACTTAAAGATGAATGTGCCTAAGTGTGAATAATATAATCAAAAAGTGATAAAGTAGAGTGTACATATAAGTACAACAAGATGATGAATAGACATCATCTCATCCTACACCCATTATCTTCTTAAGGAAGGTGTCATGTTCCACTAGGAGACTTTTAATGAGCAGATCTGTATGATTCTCATTAGTTAAGATCTTGACAAGCTCTACCTACTTGTCCTCAATCATCTCTTTAAGATGAATGTTGGGGGTAAAGGCGCTTATGCCTAGCCATTTTTGTATTACTACACTGATAGTAACCACACACATGTACACTATAGGTAGGGGGCACCCGTCATTGTCACTTCATTCTTTATTTTTTCAATGACATTTAAATAAAAGAAAAGTTGGTCACACATTGTGATTATTAGAGTTCCCACATCACTGTCACTTCATTCTTTATTTTTTCAATGACATTTGAATAAAAGGAAGGTTGGTCACATATTGCGATTATTGGAGTTCTGACATCTTGTGTCTTGCTCTCTCTTGCTCTTGCTCCTTCCATCATAACTCTTGCTTTCACTCGCATGCTTCCACACCAAGCTCACTCCCTTCAATAAAGTAATATCGGACCTCAATATGCTTGGTATTCACATGAAAGACTGAATTACATGCAAATGGTTAGCATTCATAGAGTCTGAATGCAATGTAGAAGTCATACTCATACCAAGGTCTACTGCCACCAAATGGCCTTACCATAGGACCTCCTTGCAAGCCTCAATGGTCGTTGCTTATATGCCTTGAAGAGAATGAAAATGCTTTCTAGTTTGCAGTACTTACCACCCCTTGACTATGCATGTTTTGATTTATTAGATAAGGACATGCACTTTAATACCTTGGGCATCTAAGAAATAGCACCTCTATCAAAAGTGAAGACATAGCCAAAGGTGGACTTCTTACTATTTGCATGTCTTGCATAGTCAAAGTTTATGTAGTCCACAACTCTAATAACTTGGTCAGCATAACAAATGCACATATATGTAGTGACCCTTTACGACGTCCAATATTTCATACTAGATGTCGCTATATAATGAGCTACAACTCCCACTGCAATTTCTATACACTTTGTGCTAGATGTTGATATATAATGACCCACAACTCCCACTACAAATTCTATGTTAAGTCTGGTGGCTATCATGGCATACATCAAGCTACTCGCCACGATTGCATATGGGATCTTGGCTACCTTGGCCTTCCCATCATCTGATTGGAGACAATTTTCCTAACTAAACTTCACATGAGAAGGTAATGGTGGATAGTCAATGGGACTTTATGAATGTATTTCTTCTGTGATGACAAGTAGAGGAGTCATTTAGAGTGATTGCATGTAATACGCATACCAAGTATGTGAGAGGAATACCTTAAGTCCTTCATCTCAAAGCTCTTGTTGGGATGAGTCTTCAAAGCATCTAGCTCATCATGAGCACTTTGAGCAATCAGCATGTTATCAACATATAATATCGAAATTATAAGACTACCATCACAGGCCTTCTTCATATGTGTCTACTTAAGTCCATAAAGACTCTTTCTCAACATGCATACTAGTTGTTCCCTACCATTTTCCTCAAAGCCCTTAGGCTATTACATAGATATCCTCATGCAAGTTCCCATAAAGAAAAGTTTTTTTCACATCCATTTGGTACAAGTCGAGATCCATTTGAGCAACCAAGGCCAATATCAAGTCTTTTTGACTACATATGAGAGAATATCTCATCAAAATCAACTCTTTTCTCCTAATTAAAACCCTTAGCAACTAATCTGACCTTATATGTTAGCTTTGGGAAACTAGGGATGCTCTTCAATTTATACACCCAATTGCATGGCAATGCATGTTTTTCATTAGGAAAAGGAACCAAATCCCATATAGGGTTTTTTTGTAGTGAATCATACTCGAATTGCACGGCCCTCTCCCAAGAGTGACTATCACCTCCATGCATAGCCTCCTCATAAGTGAAATGCTCACCAACATCTCATCATGGCATAATGCAAAAAGGGCTTGAAGATTTCCAATGTCGAAGCATCATTCTCAAGTTCCTTTCAGCTAGTTTGGGTAGCTATAGTTTTATACCTCTCCTCCATTCTAATGAAAACTTCAATGCCTTGCAAAAGACTAATAAGGTAAGAGTCATTAGCAAAATTAGTAAAAACAACTTCTATCTTCAGATCTTGGCCTACTTTTGCCCATGAGATTGTCCCAAATTAGTCATGCCAACTATTCACCTTCTAACTTTCTTTATTGAGTCAGTAGTTCCTTCAATAGACTTAACCCACCTATCCTACATGCATTTCAAGAAGGTTTGGTTCTTAAGAAAATAGCAATTGAACATGAAAGGGAGGGGGTATAATGCCCTCAGATAGTGAGTTGGTAGGCAAGTTGGGTGAGAAAGTGATCAAAGTCTACCACATCGACCAAGATTTTTATCAAAGGTCTAGGAGCAAGCCACCACCCTCCATGCTTTCCATGTAGATTGATCATCAATTGACCTTGTTGATTCGAGACTAGAACATGACAACAAATGAAGAAGATAAATCTTGCAAGACAAGCACAACGATAGCTACAAAAAGGGATCGCTAGGTGAATCTCTATAGAGTGCACATTGTTAAAATTAACTATACACATGTATGGAAGTAGAATTTGCCTAAGTGTGTCCTAGCTCTAAGGTTCTACTAAAATGACCCTTTTCACTCAATTTAGTAGCACATATGGGGGTTTCAACAAACTCCCCTTCCCCTTATCCCTCTCTCACCACATGGGAGTGGGATTACCCATGCCCCCCTTCTAAAAAAAACTAACATTGCTACAATCCAACACAACATAGCTTTAAGATTATATTAATATCTATAACATCTCTAAAGAGACAATATTTCATGACCTATGTTGCTAAGTCCAAAGCATAATGAGTGTCTCATAATGCGAATGTACATACATGCTCTTTCAAACACTTTCTCTTTCTTGTGCTCTTTCTCATTCTACTATACGTGTGTAAAATCAATAGGATTAAGTTTTGTACTCAAAGACATTGGCTTAAGAAGAGCACTACATTAGATCTACTCTAACAATTAAGGACATAATTATGACTTGTAAAGAGAGGTGAAATAAAAGAGGCAACAAAGATATTCATCCAAGGAAAATGAACTCCAATGTTCTATAATTCAACCATTAGTCATTGGACTAGTGCAACAACTCGACACTGGAAACATGTGGAAATTGTGACAATGGACTAATATAGCTTAGAATAATCTTGAAATGGGGGGGATGAATCAACACCACCTTATATATATTTGCATAATGTGCAAGTTTCTCGTGAGATGAAGATGTGTGTGTGTGTGTGTGTGTGTGTGTGTGTGTGTGTGTGTGTGTGTGTGTGTGTGTGTGTGTGTGTGTGTGTGTGTGTGTGTGTGTGTGTGTGTGTGTGTGTGTGTGTGTGTGTGTGTGTGTGTGTGTGTGTGTGTGTGTGTGTGTGTGTGTGTGTGTGTGTGTGTCAATGGACATAGCCTTGCTTGCATGTTGTGACAGAGAGAGAAGGGGGGGGAGTAAAAATCCTCTTCATTCCACTTAGGCATCGTCAATATAGTCAAAGTTCACATTGTGAGACCATGGTGCTTGTACTTGTTGGGGGGTTAAAGGTTGCATGTGCCTAACCATCTACATTAACTTGTACTTACTGCCTACACACTTGTACACAGCACATGGTGGCCACCCATCACTATCACTTTATTGCTTATTCTTTACATGACAATAGAATAAGGGAAGGCATGCCACTCATTGTGACCTTTGGAGTTCCCACAAACTGTATTACTCTCTCTTTCTTGAACCTCCATAGCTTTTACTTCTTTCTTGCTTTCGCTTGTGCTATCTTACTTCACCTTTCAACTAGTCTCAGACTAGGCATTCAAAAAGCTTCACTAGCATTGTGTTGAACTTGGAAAGATTTACTTAATTTTTCATGGCCATCCCATTTTAGTCCATTTGAGGTAGGTGTTGGCTTTTCTACCTTCAACACTTGTTTTAGCATGGTCAAGGATCTTTCTGAGGCTTAGTTGAGCCCTTGTTAACACCTTATGAGCTGAGAAGCACTCATTTTGAGTAGATATAGAGCATGCTGCAAAAGTCATGGACAACTATGGCAGCCTGATAGCACTTTCATATTTTGGCCATAAATTTTGCATACAATATCAGATTGAAGTGTTCTATTGCTCAAAACAAAGAGCGCAATGAGAACCACAGATTTGAGTACTCATAGAGTTGACTTTCTGTATTTTTTAATTCTTTGTTTTACACAAAAGAGAAAAGTTCTGGTTTGGATAGTGAACATTCATAGTTAATGTCTATACATTGAATACCTACATGCTATTCAAGTATGCTACATGGTTATGTTGATGTTGGGCATTGTTTTTTATGTTTAGATTTTCCTACAACTTGGATTTGGGCTCAATTGGTTGCATTTGGGAAATGGCTATTTACTTTAGTGATTTCCACTTATGGGCTTAAAGACTTACTAAAGGTTTATGCTCCCAATATATATATATATGATATATTTTGGGCACTCGGATGTTATAAGCTCTATGCATTGAGCTTCCTTTGCTACTTTTGATACTCCAAATTTGCTAGCAGGAGTACTTGGTATTTCTTGCACACATATTAGTTCATTTGAGTTAGTGCGAGACTCTCTTATGCTTTATTGGTTTATGCATAGACTATCACTGTAAAGGTTTGTGACTATGGATTGATTTGCATTTGATTTGGGTACCTTGTACTGCTTATTGTTAGTGGATTGTCAATAGTGGATACATGCTTGGCATGCATTCTAGTATGCGTCTATATACTTGATACCTTGGATGTTTTGATAATCTTTGATACTCAATGGTTTATGCTTTGTCTTTACACTGGTAGTTGCATTGTATATTCTAGTTGCTATTCAAATTTGGTTGGTGGTGGGAGCTTACTCTTTATCATATTTGCCTACACTTACATGCTAATTTACTATAGTTTTATAGATAGCGATGCTAAAAATAAGTTTTGAGTAGTATTTTTGAGAGCTGACACTTGTATTTAATAGTATTTTTCAAAGCAAACACTTCTATTTAGCACTTTGCTACTTTCTACTTGTGCATAACAATGTATTGGCTCAATCTTCTTCCTATTGCATGATTTTTGGCTTGGTTTTGGGGAAGTATTTTCTGTTGTTATAGCAAATTGTTCTTTCTTTATTTGGCAAATATAATGAGAAGTGCTTCAAATACTTCCAATGGCACTACTATTTTCAACATAGAGAAGTTGGATGGCAATAACTTCCATTATTGGAAGACTTAGATTTGATAGGTATTGGTGCAAATGAAGCAAGTTGAGCCATTGAATTTGGAGGCCATAAAGCCAGAACTGTATGTTGCAGAAGAATGGGAAAAGCTTGATGAGCTATATAAGTCTACCATCATTTTGTCATTGTCAAAGCATGCATACTTCAAGTCATTGAGGACTGAGAGTGGTGTTTATGCATTATGAAAATAATTTTGTGATCTCTATGATAAGCAAAGTCTTAAGAAACTTATGGACTTTCACATGAAGGAAGGGGCATCTATGTCTTCTCATTTGAATGAGCTTCATTCCATTCTTCGTTAACTTACTTTGTAGGGTCTTAAGTTTGAGGAGAATGTCAAGTCTCTTTTCTTGCTTGTCACACTACTTGAGTCTTGGGATAAATTCCACACTACTATTAGTGAAAACCCTCGTAAATGTGGCTTTTAGCTCAAGAATGTAGATGGTGCTTTGCTTACTAGAGGGGATATTTGGAATGATATTGATGCAGCTTGTATGTATGCTCTCACAGTGAGAGGTAGACGAGATGGTAATGGGAATAATAATTGTAGTAAAGACTTGTAGCCCAACTCAGGCAAGTCTAAGTCTCATGGGAAATTACACAATAAGTCCCATGGTCCTAAGTCCTCTCTTAATTTTCATTATTGTGGACATTAGGGTCACATAAGGCCATAGTGCCATAAGATGCACAATGATAGCCCAAAAAATGCAAAGGGAAAGCATTGGATAATGCCAAGTCTTATGATGATTGGAGTATTGTTCCTAAGTCTAGTATTAATATAGAAGAGATAAATACATTAGAATATAGTTCAGATAATTATATACTTGATGCTACTCAATTGATCGATGCTCTATCTTCTTACTCTTAGTATTGGCTCCTTGATTTGGGGGCTTTATTTCATATTACCCTGCATTATCATTAGTTTTATACCTATCATACTATTATAGATTTGATTAGATAGGTAAATGACACTGAATTGGATATTATAAACATATGTGATGTGAGATTATAGCTTGGTACTAATGCTCCATTTGTGCTTCGTGATGTACATGCCCCGACTTTGACTAAAATCCTTATCTTTGTTCGACAATTAGATGTTGACAAGTATCATGTCTCTTTTGGTGATTTTTCCTAGAAGATTACTCATGGCAATCTTGTTTTTTCTTGAGGTGCCAAGGTTGGCAATCTTTATTCTTTGTTTGTATTTGGACTTGTCGATCATGCCTTGACTATGACTGATCTTCCTCATATATCTCTTTGGCATTGCCATATTGGGCATATGTCTCTTAAAGGAATGAAGTACCCACTCATTTGTAGTATTTGTTGCCTCTTGACTACTCATGTTTTGACTCTTGTGATGATTGTATATATGGTAGGTAGACACTATGTCTCTCATAAAAAGTTTGGCTCTATGCACATGGGTGAGCCTTTGGCTCTTATTCATTTAGATATTTGTGATCTCATGCCTTGTTAGTCATTAGGTGGTGCTAAGTACTTTGTGATGGTGATTGATGATTATTCATATAAAGCTTGGGCCTATTATTCATTTATGATTATTCACATAAAGTTTGAGCCTATTCTATTAAGCAGCTAGCCTACAATTTAACAATGGGGATGAATATATCTCTAAGGCATTTGGCCAATTTTGTGATGAGAGGAGTATTAAGCATTAGCTAACCACCCCATATATCCCACCCAAGAATGGTGTTGTTGAGTGTATGAATATGAGTATTGAGGAAGGATTCCATAGTATTCTTAGTCAAACAGGCTTATCATAGTATTTTTGGGCTGAGATAGTTACTACTACTACTACTAATTTGATTAATAGATCCCCATGCATTGCTTTTGGTAGTAGAGTTGCCGAGGAGGTATGATATGGTAAATCTTCCATGTATGCATACTTATGTGTGTTTGGATATGGGCTTTCTACCATATTCCCAAAGACAAATGCAATAAGTCGAATCCAAAGTTTGTCAAATATATCTTTCTTAAATATGGTGATGCAAGTGAATGACCAATCACCTTTGGGATGTGTATAAGGAAAAGATGCATATGAAACCAGAGCAGGTAGTTGGGATATGTAGGGTGATCTTTCAAGAAGAGCCTCTTGTTAAAGACATCCAACCCTAGTCAGATAGTCTACTACCACTAATGATGTTGTGGCCTAGGATGTTCCTATCATGTAGAATCATGATGTTGGATGGAGCTGACATGACATGCAGACCCCATATTGAGTTTTGAGATGCTCCATTAGAGTGTGATCTGCCTTCCCTTAATTATTTTATCATAGTAAAGAATAGGGAATAGAGATGATAGTGATGGGTGACCACCACCTACAATATACAAGTGTGGGAGCACTAAGTACAAGGTAAATGTAGGCAGCTAGGAACATGTGGCCTTTAACACCTAACAACCTCCCACTTAAAGGTGAATGCACCCAAAGTGTGGAGAAAATCACAACATGTACATATGAGTAGAACTGGATGAGGGACGACATCATATCATCCTATGCCCATCAACTTCTTGAGGAAGGCATAATGTTCCATTGGGAGACTTTTAGTGAGCAAATAATCAGGTTTTTAGTTTGCAAAGATATTGACAAGCTCTATGTGCTTATCCTCCTCAATTGCCTCTCTAATGAAGTGATAATGCACCTCAATTTTCTTGGTCTTTGCATGAAAGACCAAATCGTGTGCTATAGATGGCATTCATAAAATCTGAATGCAAGGTAGAAGTCATAGAAGTAATACCAAGGTCTACAACCAGGCAACCTAACCATAGGGTCTCCTTGCGAACCTTAGTTATTGTAGTATACTCAACCTCAGTAGTAGACAAGACAATGCTTTTTTACACTTAAGTGATTCCATATGCAAGGTGGTAAACCCTGTCAAGAATCGTGTGGTGGGGGTGCCAAACACACACTCTATACACAAGAGGAAGCTCACTCAAGAACACAAGAAGAGAGATGGAGGACAAAACGTTTTCTTGCTGGTTTCTTCTTCTTCTTCCACACACTATACAATGTACACAAAGTATAGATAAGATACAACATAAAGGAAAGTGGCCTTCTAAGTCAAACAGTGCATAATCGACTACACTAATCGACTTGCGCTCTGTCTTTGCTAGCTGTAGGTAGGTGTAACAAGCTAAATATAATAAGTGATAAGTCAGTGGCCATGTGAGTATCATAATGACCACCAACGTGCTAAGTGTGGACGTGCAAAATCATCTAGCTGGTTCATCATCAATGTCCGCACGTGTTGAGCTTGCCATCTCAACACTCCCCCTCAAGCTCAATTCTATTTCTGCAACTCCAAGAAGCTTTGGAACTTTCGAAGCTTCTTTGTACCCAATGCCTTTGTGAAAATGTCAACTATCTGATCCTGCGTGCTGACATATACCAAGTCAATCTCTCCCACAAGTACCTTCTCTCTCACAAAGTGATAGTGCACCTCAATGTGCTTTGTCCTAGCATGGAACAATGGATTCCTAGCTGGCTGTATGTTGCTCATGTTGTCACAATCAATGACAATTGGACTATCTCCCTACACGCCCAAATCACCTAATAACTTTTGCAGTCATACCACCTCACATGCTACCATAGCAGCACCTTTATACTTAGCCTCCGTACTCGATAAAGCAACTGTAGGTTGCATATAGTGAGTGATCAGCATCAGAAATACAAAATTCAATATTGACAAGATACTCTCCAATCTTGTCAGACCATCCTCTAGGTGCTTGCTTCAGCCCATAGAGCGCTTTCTTTAACCTGCACACATATGTGGGATGCTCTAAATCCTCATAACTTGCTAGCTGCTCCATATACACTTTTTCTTGCAATTCACCATGCAAGAAGGCATTCTTAACATCCATTTGCTGCAAACTCCAACCTTTGGCTGCTGCCAAGGCAATCATACACCTAGCAGTTGCCATCCTAGCAACTGGACTGAATGTCTCTTCCTAATCTATGCCATATGTTTGAGCATAGCCTTTTGCAACCAACCTAGCCTTATACCTGCTAACTGAACCATCTGCCTTATGCTTGACTTTGTAAACCCACTTACAGCCAATGGCTTTCTTACCCTTAGGTAAGGGTACCAAATCCCAAGTCTTATTGGCTTCTAATGCAGCTATCTCCTCATCCATTGCTGCATCCCAATGAGCATGACCAACAGCACCCTCGAAACAAGTGGGCTCAACATCCTCAACTAGTTTCACCATATAAGCATAATGGTGAGCTACATAACCTTCAAAACCAAATCTTTTAACAGGGTATCTGACCCTGCTAGATCTGCGTACCACCGGATCACTCAATGGAGCCTTTACATTACTATGAGCTCTCTGTACACCTGGCGTCCTAACTCAAGGAATGACAAGCTCATCATCCAAACTCTCCGAACCACTAGAATCTCCATCAAATCCCAAATGACTAGTAGATGCATCATTGCCATCTAGCACTTTCTTCTTTCCTTTGTCCTTCCCTGTAACACTTATAGATCCACCTAAAGGTGTGGGGCTATTCCTTAGTCTCCCAGACCAAGAGCTCACTGTAGGTGTAGTACCAGATGATGTTTCTAGTCCACTAAGACTCCATGATTCTTGTTTATCTTTCTGCACATAACTGTCCTAATCATTATCATCATCCAAAACATCACCAGCAAGTGTATACCAACTTCCCATCTCATCAAAGATAACATCCCTCCTCACTCTGAACTCACCTGTGACAGGGTTATAATAGCGATACCCTTTCTCCTCTAAAGAGTATCCAATAAAAACACATTTTTCTACCTTTGGATCAAGCTTCTTCCGTAGCTCATCTGGCACATGAACATATGCAACACATCCAAATACCTTCAAGTGCGATACATCAGGCTTCTTGCCAGTAAAGCATTCTTCAGGAGTCATCCCATGAACTGCAGCTGTGGGAGTTCTATTCATAATGTAAACAGCAGTATGGACAGCCTCAGACTAATATAAACAGTAGTATGGACAGCTATGGGAGTTCTTTTCATAATGTAAACAGCAGTATGGACAGCCTCAGACTAAAAATGTTTGGCATATTCTTTTCAGTCATTAATGCCCATGCAACTTCTATAATATGCATGTTTTTTCTTTCTACAACACCATTTTGCTGTGGGGTATACCTATAAGTAAATTGCCTTTTTATTCCATGAGTCCTCAAGAAGCCACTGAACTCATTAGAGAGGTACTCTCCCCCTCCATCTGATCTCAAGCACTTTACTTTTAAGCCTTTTTTATTTCAATAGCTGCCTTAAAATATTTAAAGTGCTCAAACACATCACTTTTTTCCTTCATGAAGTATACCCATAACTTCCTTGAACAATCATCAATAAATGTGACAAAGTATTTGCTACCACCAAGAGATACATTCTGTGTAGGCCCCCAAACATCTGTATGCACTACATCAAGTATTTTTCTACTCACTTCTCTATCATGTGAGAAGGGTTGTCTTGCCTGCTTACCAAACTGGCATGCTTCACAGACTTTATGCAATTCTGCAACTCTAAAAGAAGGCAACCCTATAACCAATCATTTGGACTGCATTAATTTTAGCCTTTGCACATTTGCATGTCCAATATGTTTATGCCATATTTCAATATCTACAACTACTCCTTTTCCTTTATTGCAGGAATTCTAGCATCTAAGGTGAACATTCGGCCAACTCTACTTCCTTTTGGGACCAACCTGCACTTATCATTAAAGTCTTCTACAAAACAACCTTTTGCATTGAATTGGACCTGCAACCCTTGTTCTACCATTTGGCCAACAGACACTAGATTCTTTGTAATTGAAGGCGCATGTAATACATCTATCGGACTCTTTGTCTAGCCATCATACAAGGACAAGGGAACCTTTCCAATGTGTGAAATTGGGTGGCATGAATCATCACCCGTCTGCACATAACCTGGATTTTGTAAGTCCTGCATCTCCCCAAACCATTCAACATGACTGGTCATATGATTAGATGCACCTGAATCGACATACCATACATCATCATGTGTCTCCTTTCCTGTAACTGCATTCATCCTATGCTGGATAACAAACAGACGCTTCTTTTTATCTTCATTCTGTTGTGAAGACGATGCATAGTTTCCTTGCTGCAATTTACCATTGTGAATATCATCCTTTTTAGCATAACAATCGGTTGCAATATGTCATGTTTTGTCACAATAATGGCAAACAATAGCAGAATTTCCAGAGCCTCTGTTCTGCTATCCACCTCTTCCTCTAGAGCTCCCCCTGCCTCTAAAGTTTCCTCTGCCTCCAGAAACCTGCGTTTCACCAAACTGTTGATTGAACCTAATTTGTTGGTTATCGCCAGTACATCAAATACCACGACCTCTCAAAGAGGATCTACCACGTTCCCTTCCTGAACTCGAGTAAAATGCTTGGATTTGTTCACCATTTCTTTTAGATGCACCCTGCATATTGATCTCTTCAGTAATCACGAGAGAGATCAGCTCATCAAAATCTGGAAATGACTTCTGTACATATACTGAAGTAACAAATGATTTCCATGCCTTCTCATTGTTAAGACCACTCAGAGTAGATAAAACCAAATCATCATCATCCGGCATTGCATCAATCGCTACTAAAGCATCTGCAATGCTCCTCATCTTCAACACATACTCATTGACAGTCATTTTTTCTTTCTTCAAGGCATTCAACTCTTGCATGAGTTGAGTCTTTTGTGCCTTTGTATTTACTGAAAACATGCTCTCAAAAATTGTCCAAGCTACATGTAAAGTTTCTGCATTCCTAATATGTCCCAGCATAGTATTATCAATGACTGCAGACAACCAGTACATCACCTTTTTGTCTTTCGAATTCCACTCTTTCCATGCTTTTAACTCATCTGCAGTTGGAGGGATACCTAGCTCTGGTTCCTTTTCTTCACCTGAAACAAACTCATAAAGGCCCTTTCCAATGAGGAAGTTCGTCACATGAAACTTCTATGAAGGGTAGTTGTTCTTGTTGAGCTTCTCAATAATGGGATTTCCACTGTTCTCTGTGTTGAGTGTTGAAATGACTTGTTTTTTGGCTGATTTTTGTTGTTTTTGAGAGCTGAATGGTTGATTTTAAGGGATGATTGATTGATTTGGAAGTGGTTTGAGAGGGTTTTGGATGATATTGATTGTGTTTTGAAAGTTCATGATGTTTGTTGATGGTTTTGTGATGTTTTGATAGGTTCTGAATGGTTCTGAATGGTTATGTATACCTTCTGTTTTGTTCTGTTTTGGTCTGTTTTGTTCTGATTGTCTTCTATAAGGAGGGATGGAGTATAGATTGATGAAGAATGAGATATTGTGAAAGCTTAGTGAATGGTTTGTGAGAGTTTGGAATGGTTTGAGAGTAAGTTATGTGGTTTGGATAACCTTCTGTAGGTCTTCTGTAGAGCTTCTGTAGACTGTTCTGTTTCTGTTCTGTTTCTGTATTGTCTCTGTTCTGGTACTGTTCTGTAAGTGTTCTGTGGAATGTATGTGTGATTTTGGGGAAAGTTTTCTAGCCTTGGAAAGAGGTGAATACAAGTGCAAAAGAGCTGAAAGAAGTGGAAGAAGTAGCTGCTGAAGACTCAAGAGAAGACTAGAGTGAAGTGACAGTAGTGAGCTGTGAAGAGACACTGTAGTGGCTCTGGTGACCTTTCATATCAGACATACCTCTTGGGAGGGGTATCCACGACCTAAGAGTGATTATTGAGAGTAATTCTTGAGAGATTGTAGTGAGGATATGATGTATTATTGATGGAGTGAGAGAGAGAGAGTCAGAGATAGCCAATTCTACTCAAACAGAGTGATTGTATATGAGAGATTGAGAGAGAAGACTATGAAGATATTGAAGATGAATACTATGTGATGTATTTCCATTCAAAGATGGTGTATTTCTTTGATTTCTTTGTTTCATTGATGGATTCTATGAGGATGTTGAAGAATATGGTAGATTTTATTAAAAACCGTGGGAGATTTACATGATGCTGCATGAAGATTTGTTGTGCCTGGTGTTCTTTTCTTCATTGTGATCATATGAAACATGATAAACAAGCTTGTTGATGTTACAAGATAGATTTTCTTGCAAGAGAATTCCCTTTTCCTTGGTGTTCCTCTCGGGGCTCTATGTTTTTGGTGCGCAGCCGGGGAAACTTGCCATCAACAAGCACCAAAAGAGGCTGAAAATGAAGGAATTGGCATTGCCAAGAAGAGAAGAATTCAATGGATGTTTGTAAAGTTCCTTCTTCTACTGAAGAATTGGAATTCCTCATAATCAAAGCCACTTTTCACAAAAAGTTCATCCCACAATGGCGGAAACACATCACCATCATGATGCATGCTCTATGTGGTGGACAGTTTCCTCTTCCTATTGAAGCAGCAGAAACTTGCATCTTGGTGGCAAACTGTTTGGGAACAAACTGAAGAGCAGAAACAGAGAGAATGAACATCCATGGAAGATTTGGCATTCATTGAGAAGTTTCCAGACAACATCAAGTGGGAGATTGTGAAGAAGCTTCAGGAGTCTTGGTCTGTAGAGGTTCACAAGGACAAGAAGGAAAAGAGTTGGAATTTGTTCGTGGATGCTTAACAGCAAGATACATGGGATGCTTGGTGTACTGATAATCTTCTGTTTGTTCAATTAGCAACCCACTGGAAGTTGGTAGACAGAGTGTTTTTCACAACATACACTGTTGAAACCATCAGAAGCTGGCATTACTATGATGATGGCACCACCACAATGCTCAGACGTATGCATTTTGACACCTTCAGAACCGAATACCTTCCTCTGTGTAGTGGCATGAAAGCAGAATTCAGGGACGTTGAGAGGAAAGAAGTAGAAGAAATGTTGGCAAGAGAGTCCTCCAGAGACTGAAGCCTTCTGTTAACCCTCTGTGGAGCACTAACAACATAGTGGAGTCAACCCCCTGATGAATGACGCAATAAAAAGGCAAGCGTTGGAACGAGTCCAGAGGTACGTGAGAAGAGAGAAAGCAAGAATCAAAGCCGAGAGCGAGCTCGCAGCAGAAGCCGCCTTTGACGCCCTTGCGGAACTCTTTACAGAAGTCCCAATGGCACATCAAGCCCTTCCTCCTCCTGCTGGAGGTCCACTTCCAAGCCAGATCCGTCCTGGAAATATTGATGACAGGCCAGCGAATGTAGTCCCATTGCCAGTTTTTAAGGGAGAGTACAATGAAGACCCTGATCTTCATGTAGCAGAGTTTATGGTAGCGTGTGTGGCTAACAATGCCAGAACCCCTGAGCATTGGTTAGCAATATTCCCCGCCACTTTCAAGGGCGCGGCGTTTCAGTGGTATGAGAGACAAGCAGCAGGAACTTTTGGCACATGGGACGACCTGAAGTTGGCCTTCCTCACTAAATTCAGGCGTGAAGGTTTTGAAGAGCGGATGAGAGAGGAATTTATGAACCTAAGTCAGTCCTCTGGAGAAAGAGTAGAAGCCTATGTCTCACGAATGGAATCCATCCTGAAGAGATGGACTAACCATAATCTAGATGATGGCATTCAGAAGGGAGTGTTTCTCAGAGGATTACAACCAGAAGTCCGTAAGTTTGTGGAGCTACAAAGACCAGCCACCCTGCAAGCTGCAACAGAAGGTGCCAGACTGTACGATGAAGTGGAAGCTAGATTAGCAATGAATACAGGAAGAGGAGTCCTACCTCCTCTGGTGCCAGGAATGATGTACCCACCAAATGCAGTCCCAGGGACTGTTCCCTATCCCTACCAACAAATGCCCCCGGTATCACAGTACAGTGCACCAAATCCTTAGTGGCCACAATCCATACCTCAAATGGTGGTTCCACCACAACAACAATGGTCCCAACCAATCTCCTCAATGCAAAATCAGCAGCAACAGTGGAACCCTACCAACTGGAGTCAACAGCCAACAGTTCAAACAAGAGCTCTGAATCAGAACCAGAACAGAGACCCCTCTGTACCAACCCAACCCGTTTATGCAGTGATTACAGAGACTCCTCAAAACCCTCCTGCCAGTACGTCTGGAGGAGAAAGCTTGAAGGATTATTTATCCAACTCAGTTGCAAACATCAAAAAGGAGTTGATGGATGTGATTACAGAGCAACTACAGACGCTGAAAGTGAACACAGCGAGCATATCCAACGTTGCAGGAGCAGGAAGAGATGTGATGCGGTCAAATACTTGGTGTGGTAAGTGTCATCAAGCAGGTCATTTAGCCACTGAATGTACACGGAAACCAACCATCCCTGGAGCCTTCTGTTCCTACTGTTTGCGGAAGAATCATACAGAGGACATTTGCTCACTGAAGGAGATGCATGATAGGAGAAGAAAGGAAGAAGACGCAAGATTTAACTTGCTGGAATCCAAAATGACAACACAAGATATTGGACCCAAACCTAGAGAGTTTGGTCCTAATTTCAGACCCAGAAGATTTCCTTCTCAAAGTTACAGAGGCAGACAGTCTGGCGGTGGTCAGAGATCAGAAGTGGAGTGTTACAGATGTGGAGAAAAGGGCCACATCTCACCAAATTGTCCAAATCCTCGAAGGTCAGTGGATTACAAGCCCTTATGCAGTCGATGCAAAGGAGAAGGCCACACTGCAAAAGACTGTCCAAGCCCAGCCCCAGTGAAAAACAGTGCTACTAATAGTCCGTCCAAGGCCCAAGAGCCTACCTCCAATTTGGTGGAATTGGAAGTTGCTGCCATCACGCGTGCAAAGCAGAAGGAACCATCTATCCAGAAAGAAAATAACCCTCCAGCCAGAACAGTGAAGTTCAGTCTTCCACCAGAAGAACAGAACAGAACAGAGCTTAACAGTGCCGTACAGAGCCCTACAGAGCCACAGAGAGTTACAGAGACAGTTACAGAGATAGGACCAGAGGTCCAGGATACAGAAGAGGAGGAAGTGCCACAAGTGGCAGAAGAAGTTCCTGTAATCCCTCTGATGGAAGGAAGAGGGAAAATGAAAATGGGTGTTGCCCCATTCCCTAACCGATTAGAAAAGCCAGTGGATCCTATTAAGGAATACGATCTAGTTAGAGATCTAGATACCTTTAAACCAAACCTCACATTCCGACAATTATTGATGTTGTCTCCCAGTTGCCGGAAAAGGTTCAAAAGTATACTGACAAGAAGACGTGGTTTAAGGATTGCTCCCCCAACAGCAACAAAGTCCAGCAAGGCTCCAGAGCCTGTCAAAGAAGTGGACGTGGCTAACGCTTTCCTAGATCCAGGTACTCCAGAGACTGGCGTATGGATAGAAGGCTGCTTCATTGCAAATGCACTGATTGATGGAGGTTCATCAGTGAACATTATGACGGATGTGACAATGAAGGATCTAGGCCTACAAGGTGTGCAACCAACCCAATGGCTCATCAGACTGGCGGATCAGAGCAGAATCAAGCCTCTGGGCATTCTTCCATATGTGAAGACTATAGTGGCTGGAAAAGATTATTGGCTAACCTATTTAGTGGTGAAGCCAAACTCTTATGGCACATCCTATCCTTTGTTACTGGGTAGACCATGGCTTTTTGAAGCTAGAGCAAGGACGGATTGGTTCAAAGGAACCTTGACCTTGGGCAGAGGACCCAACAAAGTGGTGCTGAAACTATATGGTTCGCAAAAAGGACATGGATCCACCTCCTTGGAATTATCTTCTGATTCCCCTAACGAGGCTACGGATGGAACATCAGCAGACGAAGATGCTGTCAAACAAATCCTTCCTAAGAAAACAGTGGCACATTCCTTAACAGTGGATACAGTAAGCCGACTTCCAAAGGATGCAAAGCCATTATCAATGGGTGAATACTTCCTGCCTGAACCGGGAATGACTTCTGAAGTCACTTCTGATAGTGAGATAGAGGCATGGATGTACTGCTCTCCCTGTTACATGGCCATAGCAGAGCCAGAGACAGAGGCAGGAGAGGAACCAGAGAATCTGTTCTTCTGTTACAGAGCTCCTACAGAGACAGAAGCAGAAGCAGCAACAGGAACAGAAGCAGAAGCAGAGACAGAGACAGAAGAGGATGAATATGATATGGACGAAGAGAATGATGAAAGTGAGCCAGAAGAGTCTATCCCACCTGAAGAGGATACATTTGAGGAAGAAGTTCCAGAAGCATCAGAAGCCGACGAGCTCATGCTATGGGACAGTATGGTGATGGTACCATTTGGTCTGGTAAATGGATCTTCTCATATGCAAAACCTTTATAAGACGTGGATTAAGAAGAACAAGCCGTCTTTCAGTAGTGGCTCATGTCGTCCTAACCCATCCGTGCCAAAGAAGGATGATGATGATGCACCGTGCCAAAAAACACCAGTCCCATCAACCCAACAAGCATCAGAGGGTCCCTGTTATGTGACTTTCCTGGATGTATCTTCAGAAGATGAGTCTTCAAGCCAAGAGGTAATTAATTTTGAAACCAAACCCGAAACAGCCCTAATCCCATTCCAACGTCTTCAGGAGCAACCTAAGTCTCTATCAAAAGAAGAAATTGGTTCTAGTGGGACATCAGAAGAGGACACCACTCCCTTGAAGGAGTCGGATCTGTATCCAGAAGTAGTCCGGGGGACCTTCATCCGTGAAGTAGAAGGTGAAAGGCAGTTAACCTTTGTGGATGCAGAAGGCACTGAATGCCACTTGAAGGTGGGTAGCAGTCTCCCAGAAGAGGAGTTGTCAACTTTGTACAACTTGTTGAAAGAAAATTTGGACGTGTTTGCATGGTCTTACAAAGACCTAAAGGGGATTGATCCCACAATATGTCAACATCATATTGACTTGGAGCCTGATGACAAGCCAGTACGGCAACGACAGAGGCGAATGAACCCGAATTATTCCACATTGGTGAAAGCGGAGCTGCTGAAGCTTCTGGAAGCCGAGTTCATTTATCCAGTGGCAAACAGTGAATGGGTTTCACCCATCGTGGTTGTACCCAAGAAGAATGGCAAATTGCGAATATGTGTGGATTTTCGAAAACTTAATTCCAAGACCAAGAAGGATCACTTTCCTATCCCTTTCACAGACCAACTGTTGGACACAGTGGCAGGACATGAGCTTTATTCTCTTCTGGATGGATTCAGCGGATACAATCAAGTGCAGATTGCAGAAGAAGACCAATCCAAAACAACCTTCACCACAGAATGGGGGACCTACGCTTACCGAGTGATGCCATTTGGGCTCTGCAATGCCCCTGCTACTTTCCAACGAGTCATGATGGCTGCATTTCAAAATCATCTGCACGACTTCATTGAGGTATATTTGGATGACTTCTGTGTCTATAGTTTGATCAGTGAACACTGGGGACATCTGGAACAATGCTTTGACCGATGCCGGGAGTATGGGATTTCCCTCAACCCCGACAAATGCATCTTTGGGGTCTCTTCTGGAGTCTTGTTGGGCCACATTGTCTCAGCACAAGGGATATCAACAGACCCTGCAAAGATCGAAAAGATCTCAGCTCTGCAAGCACCCACCAACCTCAAACAGTTGAGAGGATTCCTAGGCCATGTGGGTTACTACAGAAGGTTCATAGCCCATTTTGCGACAAAGGCAACTTCCTTGCACAAGCTCCTGAGGAAAGATGCAGAGTTTACTTGGACAGAAGAATGTGACAAAGCCTTTCACACTCTGAAGCAGTGTCTGATAGAGGCACCCATTCTGCAACCTCCTGATTGGACGAAAGAGTTCCATGTACACACTGATGCATCAATTGAAGGTTTAGGTGCTGTCCTTTGCCAAAAGGGCTCCTCGAAGCTGGATCAACCGATCTATTATGTAAGTCGAAAAGTCACTGATAGGGAATGGAACTATACAGTGACAGAGTTGGAGTGCTTGGCAATGGTGTTTGCCTTGGAAAAGTTTCGCCATTACCTCCTATCTATCCACTTTAAATTTTATGTGGATCATGAGGCCCTGTCCTTCTTAATGAACAAAGCAGATGTGAAAGGACGAATGATGAGATGGCTCCTTTTATTCCAGGAGTTTGACTTTGAGGTGATTACTAAGCCTGGTCGTTCCCATGTTCTGGCTGATCATCTGTCGCGTATCCCACAAACTGCAGACGAGGAGCGGGATGATCCAGACCTCCCTGATGCTTCCCTATTCTTGGTGGAAACTGTAACTCTGTGGTATGCAAACATTGCCAATCTGCTGGCAACCCAAAAGTACCCTCCTGGTATTTTTAGTCGGGAAAGGAAGCAGCTCATGTTAGAATCAGCCCCATACACCCTGCTAGGCGGTGCACTGTACAAGAAAGGCAAAGATGAAGTGCTCAGAAGATGTGTTGCAGGAGATGAGATTGGGATCGTTCTGAAGGCTTGCCACGACGAGCCATGTGGAGGTCACTTTGCAGGAGAAGCTACAGCCAGGAAGGCTCTACTAGCAGGATATTGGTGGCCTACCATCCATAAAGATTCCTATGATTACTGTAAAAGATGTGATGCTTGTCAAAGAATGGGGAAACCCACGAAGACAAGTGCCATGCCACTGCAACCTATCCTTCCCTTAAAGCCGTTTGAGAAGTGGGGCATCGACTTCGTAGGTCCGATCGATCCTCCTACCAGAAGGAAGTAGAATAGATACATCCTCGTATGTACAGATTATGTCACAAAGTGGTGTGAAGCTAAAGCCCTCAAGCGGGACGATGGTAACAGCGTGGCCCTGTTCATGTACGAGAATATCATCACCCGTTTTGGTAGTCCCTTAGAGCTGGTAAGTGACAGAGGCACTCATTTCCTTAACAAAGTCATGGACGAGTTGACAGAGTTGTATAAGATCCGCCATCGCAAGTCCACTCCTTATTACCCCAGAGCCAACGGCCAAGTCGAAGTCACCAATCGCATCCTTTGCTCGATTCTGACAAGAACAATTGCCGCACATCGTCGTGATTGGGATGATCGACTTACAGAGGCCCTCTGGGCGTATAGAACCTCCCATAAAGCAGCAACAGGACAGACACCTTTCCAGCTGGTGTATGGTACAAAAGCAGTTTTTCCTGTTGAACTGGAACTACCCTCTTTGAGAGTGGCGATCAAAGAGCGTTTGGGGGATGATGATTCACTACAACGCCATCTCCTGCACTTGGAATGTTTGGACGAAATTCGTCGGATGGCTCTACAGTGCATGGAAGCCACGCAAGCCCGACGCAAGGCTTACCATGACAGCTTCATCAAGCACAAGGAGTTCAAAGAAGGTGATTTGGTCCTAGCCTATGATTCACGCTTTGGCAAGTTTCCTAGCAAGCTCCAACAGCGGTGGATGGGCCCCTATAAGGTACTTGCAGTCAACCCTAATGGCTCTGTCCAAATACAGACCGTTGATGCCTCTGATGATCCCTTTCTGATCAATGGATATCGCCTAAAGAAGTACTTCCCTCCTTGGGGATCTTGACAATTACGGCCACTTGATCTTTTCCCTCATTGGCACGGCATTGTACTTCTTATGATGCTACTTCTGTTAGCCGTTCTTCAAACACTCCTGATGAAGTGGACGCAACCCTCTGTCCCCTCAAAACCCCCTTCTAGCCTTGATCTCTTATCCTCTATTTTCCACCAGCGACAGTGGCGAGGTGGGTTCTGACACATGGTCTTTCTACCATTCCCTTGTTCAATTTGAAGAAAAGAGAAAAAGAGAGAAAAAAAAAGAAAAAAACAAAACATATCGGTCATGGGAGAAAAGGACTTAGGTCCCTGTCATGCCGACCTATTCTTCGAGAAAAGGTGGAAACACCCTCGGGGATAGGGAAAAAAAAGAAAAGAAGAAAAAGAAAAAAAAAACCAAAGAAAAAAAAAACAAATAAACAAATTTGTTATGAGAGAAAAGGAAGCAATTCCCTGTCATAGCAGGCCTCGTTCCAAGAAAAGGTGATAAACACCCTTGGGCGAGGAGCTGGCTGTGGAAAAGGTGGTAACACCCAGCAGTCCAGAAAGTGGATTCATTGATTGATATCCCTCGGATCCAATTCCGAAGCTGCCTCCCTTGGTACGCTGTGTCATGGGTCTCTTTGCAAGTAACTAACTGTCCTCTAGTAGACAACATATTCCTATCCAACACAATGTTCGATTTGATGGCTACCTCCCTAGGTACGCCTCTTCAACAACTGATGACGCGATCTTCATCGACAACCCCTTAAGTAATGTGAGCTTTCATCCTAACCGGATGGGGAAGTGAGTATGGTTGCCCTCTGTATCTATCCACCGAACGTGAGACAGAGGGTGGGGCGAGAGACCAGTCTTTTCCCTTCAAATCGAATGAGAGGTGAGAAGTGTGAATGAAGTGTTGCACGCACGGGGTGGGCCTCTCAATGCACAAAGCACAATTTGTCCCTGTGCACTGCACCATAAGGCTCCCTGGCCTTCCTTCTCGCACCGTATGCCGACACAGGGCGGGATGCACAGTTGCACCATCAAATGCGCACAAGGCATACACCCTTTGCACAAGTGCTTGTGAGGATTACATCAATGGGTTTCAGGAAAAGGTTGCCCTCCTGTATCTATCCACAGAGCGTGAGACAGAGGGTGGGTTGAGTGTGACTGGAGTTTCTTCAATCAATTACCGAGAGGTGAGATTGAGGGACGTTACGACACTTGGAGTCAGGTACGTTCCCGTTTCCCTATGCACCCACGGGATGGGTCTTTACAATCAACACAAAACACATCACCCTGTTCTGTGCAATGCACCATAAGGCTCCCTTGCCTTCCTCCTTGCACCTATGCCAGACGGGTTGGACGCACTAATGCACTATCAACCGTGCACCCTGGCATACTCCTTCTATGCCATTTCTCCCCCTTGTTGATTCCTCAACCGGATATGAGTTATGGGTTTTAATCATTCTTCCGCGAGTGATATTAGTCATGGGGCGAGTGACTGATCTTTCATTTCATTTGAGTGACTGTGAGTTGAGTGCAATATCCCTCATCATCGACGAATTTCCTGCGATTCCTTCCATCAGCTACCTCCCTGGGTGCTGTTGCGTGGTCCCTTCCATGACGAACGTGTGCCGAGAAGCTGCCTTGGTCCCTCCAGCGCCGACAACAACACTGGACGTGCCGTCGACACTCAACCTTGATTCTTGACGAAATGGGCCAAGTTTTTCTAACCCTACACTTTGGTTTTTTCATGCCGGTCATGTTTTAAGTGTGGGGAAGTTAGTGGATGGTCTGTGGCATGGTTCTAGGTCCCTAATGTTCGGTTAACCCTATCCGTTAAGGTCTTAAGTGTGGGGACGCGTCCCTGCGCGTCTACATTGCATACCCATCTGCATATGCCTTATCTTGCTCATGCATGAATGCCTTGCCTTGCTTTTACCCTCCTAGGGTCCCTTCCCACCCGCTCGGTTATGTTCCACCCACCCTTGGGGCTGTTCCCTTGCAGTTTTTCTTCATTCCCTGATTTTGAGGTCCTACCATGTGAATGCATCCTACGTTCACTAAAGTCCAAATCCAACCTTATAGCCCTGTTCCTCCCTTTGAACTGATCATTTTTCCTTTTTACCTACCCCTGTTCCGGTGCACGGTTTTTGCGTTATTAATTTTTGAAGCATTTTACACAATTTAGCCTGTTTTTCCATGTGAATGCGCTTTTCTTGCTTCAAAACCGTAATCTGACGTCATAGCCCTACCAACCACTTCTCCCCTGACATTTTTCCTTTTTATTCCGCATCATTCCGATAAATGGTTTGTCCGTTATTAATTTTCCGGGGTTTTCACGACTTTTTCGTGCGTATTTTTGACATTTTTCCATGTGAACTTGCCCTATTGGTATCGGAATTCCAATTTGATTTGACAGCCGTGTCCCCTGTGCCTTCCCCTCCCTTTTTCCTTTTTCCTCTACCCTTTTTCGACTTCTGGATTTTTACTTATTAATTTTTAAATGACTTTTCGGGAGTATTTTTGGAGTTTTTCACATGTGAACCCCTCCTACTTCCGCCGGAACTGCGGTTTAACGTGATAACCCTGTGCCACTCCTTCCTGCGGACATTTTTCCTTCTTACTGCATGTTATTCCGATGAACGGTTTGTTCGATATTAATTTCCGATCCCATTTTTGGGTTTGTTTTTTGGGTTTTTCCCATGTGAACGCGTCTTATCTCAGTCGGAATTCTGTTTTGACATGATAGGATTGTCGGGCACATCTTTCTGCACCGTTTTTCTTTTTGCAGCACTTCATTCCGATGCACTGATCTTTCGATATTAATTTTTAAAATTGTGTTTTTGGTTCGTTTTTTGTATTTTTTGCACGTGAACGCTCTTTACCCCTCTCGGAACCCCCGTCCCATATTTTTCTTGTTTCCCTCCTGTCGTCCTGCCCACTTTTTGTTTTTACGGTATTTCGTTTTGACATCCGGATTGGGAGTTGTTAATTTTTCTTTATTTTTACGTTTTTTCTCGCGCCCGTTTTGCGCGTGAATGCGCCATTTTTCGATTTAACGCGTCTCCACGCGCCCCGGTCGTGTCCGCGTACCCCGTACCGTCATCCCAGCGTCATGTCAATCCCGTCACGGCAAATTTTTTTACCCCGCCCCGCGCACGTGCGCGGGACGGGGATCTGTCCCCTCTTGACCCCGCCCATCCTCCCTTACCCCTGCCCACCTTTTATTTAACAACAAAATAAATAATAAACAATTAATTTATTTTTTTTAAAAACCCACCCAACGGACACCCTTCCCCTCCCCCGACTCTTAACCACTTCTCCTCTCTCCTCCCTCTTCTTCTTTCTCTCTTTCTCTTTCTTTCTCTCTCTCCTTCTCTCTCTCTCTCCCTCTCTGTGCGTTTCTTCTCCCTTCTCCCTCTTCTCCCTCCATTCCCTCTCCCTTCCTTCTCTCTCCTTCATCTCCCTCCTCCCTACTCCTCCTTCTTCCTCCATCTCCTCCCTCCTCCTTCTTTCTCCTCCCTCCTCCTTCTCTCCTCCTTCCCTTTCTCTCCCGCCGACCGCCTTCCTTCCTCCATCTCCTTCCCTGCCCGACCTCCTCTCCTCCTTCCCCTTCCCCCAGTTCGCTGCCCCCTCCTCCTCCTCCCCTCCTCCTACCTCTTCCTCCCCTTCTCCTTCCTCTCCTTGCCCGCCGCTCGACCTCCCGCCGTTGCCGTTCGACCTCCCGCCGTCGCCGTCCGACCACCCGCCATGGTCGTCGTCGCCGCGCCGCAACGCCACCTCGCCTGGTTGCCGCCTCGCCAGAGCCGTCGCCGCTGGCATCGCCCACCTCCACCTCCCCTCACCTCCACCTCCAACCTCCACCTCCTCCTCAGGTCACTAACTAACCTAATTAACACCTAACTAACTTAGTTAAAACTTAACTTAACTAACTTAGTTAAAACCTAACTTAACTAACTTAGTTAGACCCTGACTAACTTAGTTAGACTTAACTAACTTAGGAAGACCTAACTTAACTAACCTAGGTTGACTTACCAAACTAACCTAGGTAGATTTACCTGACTAACATGACTAACCTGACTTAAGTGACTTATGACTAATATGACTAATGTGATTAATGTGACTTAATTAATCACAACATTAATTTTTCCCTAAAAAATTTTCTAAAAATTTCTAAAAATTCCTTCTGTCTTTTGCCAATTTTTGGACCATTGTCTGCTAGGAATTGCCTTTCCTCTAATTTTAGAAAAATCCATCTTTCCTAAAATTACCCATAAATTGCCAAAAAAAATATGAAAAATCATTTAAAAACTTGTAAAAAATTGTAAAAATTTCTAAAAACATTCTAAAAAATTTCCCTCACCTCCCTTGCTCATTTTCCATTTATTCCACCATAAAAAATCACACCTAAAAATAAAATAAAATAAATAAAAATAAAAAACCAACATCAATCAAATTAATACATCTGCTCAGGTGTTGTTTGTTGTTTCATCAGTGCTTTTTGCTTTTCCTTTACTGGGACTCTTCTGTGCGCATTCCTGCATTTCATACACACCCTTCCAGGTATTTATTTTCTGTTATGTTATTTATTTATTTTCCCCCTTAATCACAATTAATTGTTAAAATCAACCCTTTAATTCACCCACCATGGCACGCGCATTCGCGCTAAACACACATATTTTTTTAAAAAAAATTAAAATCAACCAGCCGTTCACTTCGCACGCGCTACGTGCGCTAAAGAGGCACTTTAAAATTTTTAATTAAAATACACCAGCCGTCACATGAGCACGCGCTGGCAAAAAAGCGCTCCACATCACCTTAATTATAATCAATGAATTGCATTTAGAGACCCAGTCGGGAATCGAAGTCCGGGAATCGAATAAAAGCACCGGTTTAACCTAATAATTGGTAATTAAATTTATAATAAGGAACCGCCGTTTTCTTATTAAGGTTTATCACCTAATAAAACTTCACCCATTTTTAATAATTGATTAAAATCAACCCTTCATTAAATTAATTCCCCCCTCACTGCACTTAATTCCCCTTTTCAATGAACCGTTTCGTGGGATGGGTATACGCAGTCATTAGTGTTATTTTCCATGGTCCAGTCTTGGTTCTATCACAGATGTCGTACAGATGATATATTGCTATGGTATGGTTTTGGTTTCCTATTTTAGTTACGGTTACGGTTACGGGTACGGTATGTAGTTTTTTTCTTTTATTGCCTGATACGGGGTTCAGGGTGTTTGTCTGATGCATCGCATGAAGCTTTCGGTCGCATTTGTCTCGAGGTCATGTCAAATTTTTTCTAGGATGTGGTTTGCCTGGGGTTAGTAGGTCGAGTCACGTTTGATTGGTTATTCTCTTATCCTTGGTTTTTTTTGTCTGTTGCTTTGCAGGCATTCACCTTGATTGTCTGTGTTTGTGGTGTGTGTGTAACCATCTGAATGGCGCCTTCTCATACTCCTCCCCCTATCCAGTATGTCCCATTAGTTAGTAGGGATTACTCGTCCCTACTTACTTTTGAGCCCCTCACGAAGGCAGGACTTGCTGCTTTTGTGGCCACTCCTTTTCCATTGCTTCCAGAGGATCCGTCCGTATGTGATGAGTTCCTGGCCTCTTACAGCAAGAAGACAAGAGTAGTCCAAGGCATGTCTATGACATTGACGTCTCGAGGCTTAGGGAAGGCTCTGTCCTTACTCTCCAAAGGAGAACCTTTTGTGACCACTCGACAGCTCTTCTCTAATGAAGAGATTCTCAAACTGTTGCAGAAGCAGACAAGGGAAATCCTTGATATTAAGAAAGTGATAAACTCTTCAGGAGTTTCGTTTTCTATGATCACTGATCCCGTATGGAAGACCATGTGCCAGTTCCTTCAGGACAGGTTCATGCCTGCCAAAACGCCATCACACTATTTGTCCAAAGAGCTTTTCACAGCTTCCAGGATGGTGCTAAAAGGAGTTGCCATTGATTGGAGCACATACCTCCTTACTAAGATGGATCAGCATTTTGTTAAAGTCACGAGGGGTAATGTTACCAATGTTACCTATGGATCATATTTGTCTGCCTTCTTGACCTATTCAGGTTTACAGAAGACTGTGCCTCCACCTCCTCCATCAGATCCAGTACCTCCTCCTCCACCTTCAGAAGAGTCAGCACCTATTGACATTGAGGATGATGATTCTCCGCCTCCCCTGGTCATACAGCGCAAACGCTTGAAGCGGGTAGCGGATAAAGCCCCTGCTGTACTTCCCTCAGTGCCTATCCCTGCTACTTCTGGCAGTGATCTCCCTGGGTTTCTCACTTGCAATAACCTATTCAGGGCACATAGAGAAGGATCCTTGGAGATCTCAGTTCCTTCCCTGAACAGTCTCGTCTCAGGAGATGCCATTCCTTTCCTCTGCAAGGATATTCAAAGTTCCATTGAGTTGTCAGTGACAGCCTGTGTTCAACAGCTGTACACATCTTTCTATGAGGAGCTCATGCAGTCCAAAGACCAGTTGCATAAAGCAACATCTGAGTTAGCATCTGCTAAGGATACCCTAGCAGATCTATTTAAGCAAATGGAACAGCAAACCCAACTGGTTGCCATTCAAAGTGATGAGATTTCTTCATTAAAAACCCAGTTATTCGAGGCTCAGTCACAGGTTACTAGCCTTTCAGCAGAGAAGGAGAGGATGTCCAACGAAGCGAAAGAATTCCAAATTCTCTTAGATGACAAGCTTTCAGCTTTACAAATGTCTAATGACACAGTGGCCAACCAAGCCTCCCAAATCCAGCAGTTGCAGGATCAGCTTGCAAAGTCCCGCTCTGTTCCTCCAAGCCCTCCTGTTCCATTAATTCCCTCTCTTTCACAGCAGGACTTGGCTGCCCTACAGAGACAGGCTACTTTGTGCCCTCTATTCCAAGACAAAGTGGAAAGATTGCAGTCCCGAATGGACTTGTTATGGTCTACCTTTGAACAGTTTCAAGAATATGTCTTACCTGACCATTCTTTCTTTGTCCACTACCACTTGCAGAAGTTGGTTTTCTATATGAAGCTTTCCACGATGGATTTACCTTTTCCAGAGGATGGCTGGAGTGGGGCTTGGTCTGCTGAGTTGTTGACAGAGGTTGTCAGAATGCTCTTTGAATATTCTGTCACGCCAGACACCATGCTGATGTCATACATGTATCTCCGAGGAGATTTGTTAATTCCAGATGAGATAGATATGGCATGGTATGTGGGGGATGTGGTCTTACAGGCTGTTCTCTATGTCAATCATTTGGAGTTGCGCATAGCTGATATGTTTCAGAGTTATTCCTCCAAAGTAGCTGATTGTCAGGATAGTTCGTGGCATCCCATGATTGATTCGGTGGTCCTAAATCAAAGACAAAACACAGCTCCTACCTTTGTACAGAGTACTAACCAACTGAGGATGGATCTCTTAACCTATCTTTCCAAACATAATCCGTTTGATGCTACTTTCTTTGATGCCTATCATAGACGATCTCTCTTAGGACCTTCTGTTCTTACCCTCCTCTATTACCAACAATTGGCTCACCGTTATGCTATATATTTTTCCCTTTGTCAAACTCATTCCACAGTAATTTTACCACTTCTTTTCCAACCTTCCAATTTCCCTCAAATTCCTATTTTCACTTACTGTTCCTTTATTGAGGATAGGGTATTTTCCCCTTCTCCACCCTGTCCTTCACCCCTCATAAATGTACCCTCCACATTTCCTATTTATCAATTAACACCTTTCCTTAGTGATTCCTTACAAATTTCTGCCACTCCTTCTTTAACCTTTTCTTCCTTTTATGATTTTTCTTATCCTTCCCTACATCCACTTTCTCTTATTCCATTACCCTCTCCTAACACTTCCATATCTCAACCACCTCAGTTGGTTAGTGACTGTGCCGGTTTTGATACTCAGATTTCCAGAAGAAGGGGATGGAGTTCGGATGATTGCCATGTTCTGTTTTGGTCTGTTTTGTTCTGATTGTCTTCTATAAGGAGGGATGGAGTATAGATTGATGAAGAATGAGATATTGTGAAAGCTTAGTGAATGGTTTGTGAGAGTTTGGAATGGTTTGAGAGTAAGTTATGTGGTTTGGATAACCTTTTGTAACCTTCTGTAGGTCTTCTGTAGAGCTTCTGTAGACTGTTCTGTTTCTGTTCTGTTTCTGTACTGTCTCTGTTCTGGTACTGTTCTGTAGACTGTTCTGTAAGTGTTCTGTGGAATGTATGTGTGATTTTGGGGAAAGTTTTCTAGCCTTGGAAAGAGGTGAATACAAGTGCAAAAGAGCTGAAAGAAGTGGAAGAAGTAGCTGCTGAAGACTCAAGAGAAGACTAGAGTGAAGTGACAGTAGTGAGCTGTGAAGAGACACTGTAGTGGCTCTGGTGACCTTTCATATCAGACATACCTCTTGGGAGGGGTATCCACGACCTAAGAGTGATTATTGAGAGTAATTCTTGAGAGATTGTAGTGAGGATATGATGTATTATTGATGGAGTGAGAGAGAGAGAGTCAGAGATAGCCAATTCTACTCAAACAGAGTGATTGTATATGAGAGATTGAGAGAGAAGACTATGAAGATATTGAAGATGAATACTATGTGATGTATTTCCATTCAAAGATGGTGTATTTCTTTGATTTCTTTGTTTCATTGATGGATTCTATGAGGATGTTGAAGAATATGGTTGATTTTATTAAAAACCGTGGGAGATTTACATGATGCTGCATGAAGATTTGTTGTGCCTGGTGTTCTTTTCTTCATTGTGATCATATGAAACATGATAAACAAGCTTGTTGATGTTACAAGATAGATTTTCTTGCAAGAGAATTCCCTTTTCCTTGGTGTTCCTCTCGGGGCTCCACTCTGCCATTATCACAAACAAAGATATAACACAACAAGCTAGTCTTCTGCAATCTTTCACAACACGTACACAACAATACACCAAGCAACCTTTTTCACTGATTGCTCAATAGTACATATAATCTGCAACCTGTTTTTTGCAGATAAACCTTATGTTTTCTTCTTGCAAACACCACAAAAATTACAGATTCGCAATCTGTAACTTGTGCACCCACTTTCGGTCAATACAATCAAAATCATAGTGTACCATAAAACTGCTGTCCGCAACCTTGCGGCTCTAAAACGGGGCCTGAAACGGCCTCAGTCGCCCAAAATAACTGTGGGAAAACCATAAAGGGCTTAGCTGCAGAATATACAGTGATCTGCTCACACACCAAATCTCACAACAATCTGAGATTTTTGCTCGACCCTGCTTCCGGTGCCTCTACAAGCACTATCCAAGAGAGAGAGTAGAAGAATGGGAGAGCTTCTTACCCGTTGCTTGCTTGCTTGAACCTTGATTCTTCTCCTTCACTTGAGCCTTCAAAATCAACCTCTCTTAGTGACACGGCTCTGATACCATGTCAAGAATCGCGTGGTGGGGGGACTTGCTTGAGCTGCTGCGCCAAACACACACTCTATACACAAGAGGAAGCTCACTCAAGAACACAAGAAGAGAGATGGAGGCCAAAACGTTTTCTTGCTGGCTTCTTCTTCTTCTTCCACACACTATACAATGTACACAAAGTATAGATAAGATACAACACAAAGGAAAGTGGCCTTCTAAGTCAAACAATGCATAACCGACTACACTAATCGACTGGCGCTATATCTTTGCCAGCTGTAGGTAGGTGTAACAAACTAAATATAATAAGTGATAAGTCAGTGGCCATGTATCACAATGACCACCAATGTGCTAAGTATAGACGTGCGGAATCATCTAGCCAGGCGGTCCATCATCAATGTCTGCACGTGTTGAGCTTGCCATCTCAACAAACCTATTGGCACTCCTTTACCTTTTCATGTGAAGGTTAGTTAGGTAGATTGTCCCTAGTCATGTCCCTAGTCGGATGATGGGAAGGCTGAGATACGCAAGATTTTGTATACATCCATAGTGGGCAGCTTGATGTATATCATGTACCTGACATAGTATTTACAATGAGAGTTGTGGCTTGTTACTTGGTGACATGTTGCCAGTGACATTGGGAAATCCTGAAGGGCAACATAGGACACAAGGATCTAATAGAGCATCACAAAATTGAATGCAGAGCTTGTATGTCATGTCGTCTCGATCCAACATCAATATACTCATGCACAATAGGTGGATCCTAGGCCAATGGAGCATCATCAGCAACTATAGGCTGTCTAATGGGGATTGACTACATAGTAACAAGAGGTGTGCCACTCAATCACTTGCTTAGATTTCTTACATCTTATTCTCATGGAATACAGCATCATGGTTATGAATAACTTTCCTAGCTTGTGGATTCCAAAGACACCCATCTCACTTGCATCACCATATCTAAGAAAGATACATTTGACAGACGTTGGATTCAACTTGTTGTATTTGTCTTTGGAAATATGGCAAAATGTCTCACATCCAAATACTCTCAAGTGTGCATATGAAAGACATTTACCAAACCATACCTCCTCTGTGACCCTACAACCAAGAGTAGTGCATGGGAATCTGTTAATCAAATGAGCTACAATAATAATTCTCATCCCAAAATGTATGGGGTAAGCCTACATAATTGAACATATATGATCATCTCCCAGTCACATTGAACTTGAAATGGTATGATAACCGTAAAACCAATGGGGACATCGTGCAAAACAAAAGAAGTACCTATAGGAAGTTGCAAGTGAACATCATAGATACCAATGATATCACATATGTGATCATCTCCCAGTCATATAGAACTTGAAATGGTATGGAAGGTGTAAAACCAACAAGGACCCATGGTCACATGAAAAAAAGCCCCTGAATCATGTAACCAATGTTGAGAAAATGAGAATTGATCATTAATCAACTATGTGGCAACAAGTGAAGAAGGAGCTAATATGTAGTCATTTGACTGGTACTCTAATGTATTAATCACTTTAATCTTGACAGTGGATTTAGTGATGCATTGATCATTTGATGATTCACCATTATCTTGCATTTTTTCTTTGCCTTTATTACGCCTATCTTGTCGCATCTTATGGTACTATGGCCGTATGTATCTTTGCTACCCACATAATGGCATTTACGTGAAGATTTAGGACTACAGATTTACTACAAGCCTACCCACAAGATCTAGACTTAGACCTATTGCCTCTAGTATGATGGTCACTATTGCCTCTAGCATCATGCCAGCCTCGAACGGTGAGAGCATGAGAGACATGAGTTGCATCGACATTCTTCCTATTAACCTCTTTAATGAGTAAATATCCCTCTACATACGAGCATTTAAAGCCACCCTTAGGAGCACTAGTACTTGTGGTAGTACAAAATATGTCTCATGACTTAGGGAGAGCATTAGTACATATGGCAGTACAAAATGTGTTGCATGACTTAGGAAGAGTGACAAGTAAGAACAAAGACCTAATCTTGCCATCAAAGATAACATTTTGTGATATAAGCTAGCTGCAATAGAATGGAACTCATTCAAATGATTAGACATAGGAGCTTCTTCCTTCATATGAAGGTCCATAAGCTTCTCGAGCTAGTACAACTTACTTCTTTTGAACCAAGACTTACTAGATTTGTATTTTCTAGTAGTTGACATTATTGCCATCCAACTTGTCAATGCTAAAGATAGCATTATCGCTAGAAACACTAGAAGCAGCTACCATAATGACTGTAGAATAAAGAGAATATGGGTTGCTTTCAACAAAATAGCTAGGAAGCTATCTACCAAAGACAAGGTGGTCAAGTACAAGAACTTTAGTCCATGTTGTGCCTCTTGGGCTATTCACACCGAATTAGTGTGAGCCACATATTATGGCACTATGGGAAGTCTAGGATACATAAGACAATGGATGAAGAAGGTAGAGCTAAATGAGGTGATCAGGATGAGGGGAGTCATACTTATAGTTCAAGGTGTGGAACATCATTAGAGTTGTTGTGATGAAGAATATTTGGAACAACAAAAACACAATCCTTACGAGGAAGGAAAAGGGTATATTTAGCATCAATCTAGTGAAGTTTTGCAAAGAAGAAGTCTTAGCTCTCCTTAAGATGCTTACAAAAAAGGCAACATTTTTAAAGTGGCATATTCTAGTCTAGTCAAGAGTAGTTAAAGTTTGTGGCTTATGCTTGATAATATTATATAATGTAGATGTTTCTTTGTTAATATATATTTGATTTGCATTACAAAAAAAGAGTGCAAATGGTTTACCTAACCATCCTTAAATTTTATATCATAACTATTGGAGTTGATGGAGTATCTACGAAAATTGAGGTACTCTATGAACTACCTAGAGTTAAAATGACAAAGTGGTCATTCATTAGTAAGTTTTGGACTCTTTCTCCTCAAGTCTCCCTCCCTTCCTCCCTCCCTCCCTCTCTCTATGGCTATACATAGAGCATCTCTCCTAGTTGGCGGTTGTGGGGGCCAGGTGAAGTTTAGAAGAGTGTGGCTTTAATACCTTTACGTTAGTTACTACATGCCAAGTCAATGGATTTGGGTGTGGTGTAGCTCTTTATAGCGTTAACCAATGAGAACTAGCTTTGGATGTCAATGGACATAACCGATCACTTTATTCTTTATTCTTTCAATGAATATTGAATAAGGGAAGGTTGATCACACATTGTGACTGTTCAAGTTCCCACATCTTGTGTCTCTCTCTCTTGCTCCCTTGCTCCATCAAAGGAGCTTCATCATCATTCACTTTAGCCAATGACAAAGCTTCAACTCAAAGTGTCATGGCAATCACTCAATGAGATACGCATCAGTCCTATTCCTTCAACCAGTCATCCCCACTCTTTTTGGCATTGATCAAGGTCTTCCCCGTGACTTACTAAGCTCCAACAAGTGAGCTTTGTGCTCAATTACAGTAAGTCAAGAGGAGCTCATGCAATTTTTGGTGCATTTTGAGGGGGCTTTCTTGCTACTCCCCCTCCTTCCTTTTAGTTCTACCCCCTTGCCTAGTGCTTGGCCCAACATTTGTGGTCCTTTTGACTTCTTTCAGCTTTGATCTTGGCATCAATTTAGCCATTGATATACTATTTGGTGCAGAACTACTGTATACTCTATGGACTACAAAGAATAAAATGTATGTTTGGTACTTCAAAGATGCTATTTTGGTGCTCGAATGGTATGGTTATCCTTTGGGATGTTAGTTGTATTGTTTAGAGCTTACTTAGCTTGTGCTTTAAATGCCTCTTATGTCTACATGATATTTCAAGCATGCTATATGTCTACAATGATGTCTAACATTGATGTATGAGCCCAGAAATGATTATGGAATGCTTTGGCACTTGGTTTTTAGATTCACTTGATGTCTTGGAGCTTTGCCTATACGCTTTAGTTACTTAAGTGTGACTGACATTCTTATTTGGGTTTTATGCTCTTGGATGTATTGGTTGGACACTTGGATGTTATGTACTTGATATACTAAGCTTTGCATTGCTCTTTTACACTCCGTATATATTTGAGTGGATGTGCTTTTGAGATATTTGCATTTCCATGGATACTTTGTATTAGAGCTTTGTGTTTTTTCTATGCAATTGAGCTTAGTTATTGAGATAGTGGGACTCTTGCATTATGTATAGGTGTTCTCATAGCTACTCTTGGATGCAATTACACCTACTAGTGGGATGATTTGATTTACATGCTTTAGACATGAGCACTTACCACTACCAATAGGATTCAATGATGTATAAATGCTTCTTAGTTATGTATTGAGTTTCATTACTCTCTACTCAGTTAGTTGTGTATTTGACAGATCTATATACTTGAACTTGAGATCTCTTACATACACGATGTCTATGCCTATGGGTTGTATTGGTTTCTAACTCTCTTGAGTTTATGATAGAATGGAGTATCGGTCGTATGCCTATTCACTATTAGTAACTTTTACATAACCTAGTTGTTATACCGGATATTTTTGGTAATGGAAGCTTGGTATTTTTTAAATTATTCTCCCACTGTAGTCTTGGTAATACTACTCCATTTATTACAATAGTGATGTACTTACAATTTCAGCCTTGTCTTAGAGAGCAAACATTGTACTTTAGTCTATTGCTTGCAATTGGTAGAAGCTCTATATTTTGGCATTCCCTCTTGTTTTGCCCTTGTTTCAGCCAAGTTTTGGGATTGTTAGCATTTACAGTCATTTATAGCATCCCATTCTCTTCGATTTTGCATTGGTATACTGTCATTTGGTGGTTTTTTGAATGATAGTGCTATTCTCAATAAAGCTTGATGGCACAAATTTCACCTATTGGAAGACACAAGTATGACAAGTACTAGTCCAAAAGAAGTAGCTTAGGTTGTTGAAAACCAAGAAAGTAAGCCCAAAGGCATGGATTAGGATGATTGGGATGAGTTGGATGAGCTATATAAATCCACCATTATGCTATCATTGTCTAAACATGTTTATTTCAATGTTGCTGTACCTAGAAATTATGAAAAAATATATGCAATCTTTATGACAAGCAAATACATGCATCACATATATATTAGTTGAAACAACTTATGGACCTTTGTATGAAGGAAGAGACTAGTATGTCCATGCATTTGAATGAATTTCATTCAATTTTCAACTAGTTGACTTGGTAGGGCATTGAGTTGAAGGATAACCTACCTCCATTGTTCTTACTTGTGACACTTCTCAAGTTAAGGGACTCTTTTCACATAGCCATGCATGCTAATATGCCTAAGGATTTCTTGAAACTCCAAGATGTTGAGGGTGCTTACTCATAAACAAGATAAATATAAAGAATGTGGATGTAGTTTGTACTTCTTGATTGTTGAGGGGGGAAAGACACGATGGTAAGAGTAGTAATGATAGCTGTGGTAGAGACTCACAGAGATCTCAGTCTCACAGTAAGTCGCATGGTCATAAGTACTCTTTGATATATCATAACTATGGGAAGCATGATCATATTCTGCCACAATTCTGTAAGATGCACAATGATAAGTGCAAAGAGAAAGAAAAGGGCAAAATACAGGAAAAGTATAATGATTGTAGCATTGTCCCTAGTAAGTCCAATGTAAAGATTGAAGAGATAAATGTAGTGCACCCTAAGTTAGATGATGAGTACATCTTGACAACTTCCTCTCTTGATGCTTATCAATTAACTAATGCTTCACATCCACATATTCTTAGTGTTGGCTACTTGATTGAGGGGCTTCTTTTCATGTTACCTTGCATAGGGATTGATTCAGTTCTATAGTAGGATGATAGGTTTTGTGAGACTAGGAAATGACTTGACATTGGATATTATTGGCATTGGGGATGTATGATTGCAGTTTCCTTTAAGTAGATCTTTAACTCTACGTAATGACTTTAACTAAAAGCCTTCTATCTACTAGAAACTAGATGATGCATATTATTATGTATCTTTTAGTAATCTTACCCATAGGAACCCTGTTTTTGCTTGAGGTGCCAAGGCTAGTGGCCTCTATCCTTTATTTGTATCTAGACCCCTTGACCACATTTTGGCCATGGTTGGCTGACATGCCACATGTATCTTTATGGCATCGTCACCTTGGGAACATGTCCTTAAAGGGAATGAAAATGCTTACTCATTTGTAATATCTTCAGTATCTTGATTACGAATGTTTTGAATCTTGTGACCATTGACTTTATGGTAGGTAAACACCTAGTTCTCATAAAAAGTTTAGCATTATGTGCATGGATGACTCTTTGGATCTTGTGCATTATGATAGTAGGAAATCCACCTCTAAGTATGTCTTCACTTTTGCTAGAGGTGCTATTTCTTGGGTGTCCATGGTGCAAAAATACACAGCCTTATCTACTACTAAGGCAAAGTATATTGCAACCATTGAGACTTGAAAGGAGGCCCTATGGTTAGGTTGTTTAGAGGTAGAGCTTTGCATCATTGTTACTCCTATACTACTGCATTCAGATTCTATGAGTATTATTCAGTGGGTCCAAGAAAGCACATTGAGATGTGCTATCACTTCATTAAGGAGGTAGTAGAGGACAAGCCTATTGAGCTTGTCAAGATCTCAACTAATGAGAAACTTACAGATCTACTCACTACAAGTTTCTTGGTGGAATGTTTTACCTTCCTTAGGAAGATGATGGACATAGGATGAGATTATATCTATTCCTCATCCTATTGTCCTTTATGTACATTTATACTTTGTCACTTTTTTCTTGTTCTCTCCTCACCCAAGGCACATTCACCTTTAAGGTTGTTGAAGGTAAAGATGCTTGTGCCTATGCCACCTTGTATTTTCTATATACACCATGACTACATACTTTCATATTAAATGTGGTGAGCACTAATCATTGTCACTTTATTCTTTATTTTTTAATGAATATTAAATAAGGGAAGGCTAGTCATATATTGTGACTATTGGAGTTCTCACATCTTGTGTCTCTCTCTCTCTTGCTCTCTTGCTCTCTTACTCCATCCTCCATAGCTCACATCTCTCTTGCTTCTGCTATCTCGTGCTTCCACTCAAGATTCTGCCTTCAAAGGGAAGGAAGTTGAAAAGATGGTGTGAGGTAGTTTCAAAGAGCCAACATTCTTTTCCAAGGGTGATCTCGATGTTTTCTGAAAGGCACACTTGCATGAGATGGGAATCAGAACAATGAAAGGTAGTCTAACACAGAGGCTTAAAGGCTATCAAGTGGGTCATGGAGTTATGTTTGGCTAAGAAGGACCTTCACAAGTAAGAAGCCACATGTATGGTGGTAGTGTAGTGCCATGCCAAAATCATTAATTGTCATCTCCCTAGTGTATGGAACATATTGTAAGATCACACCATGCATAGGTAGAGAACTTAACTAAGCATGGGGTCTACTAAAGGAGAGATGGTGCTACATCTAAGTAAAATGACAATGGTGAAATAGATAAAGAAAACCTTTAGGGCTAGTTGCCTTATGGAATGTCTCTCTCTCTCTCTCTCTCTCTCTCTCTCTCTCTCTCTCTCTCTCTCTCTCAACGATATATCTAGAGTTTACTATCACATGGAGGTAAAGTCACCTTAATAAATCAAAGCAGCTTCATTTTTAGACCTATTACCTCCATTGCACTCTGCCACAAAAATTTGGGGAGTAAGTATAGAAAGATAGAGCAAGAGTGGAAGCACAAGCATAAGCAATAAAGAAGAAAATGTTATGGAGGTTTAAGAAAGAGAGAGCAAGACATTATGTGGAAACTCCAATAGTCACAATGTGTGACATGCCATCCCTTATTCTGTTGTCATATAAAAAAATAAACAATAAAGTGACAATGAGTAATGGCTGCCACATGTAGTGTACATGTGTGCAGTCAGTAAATATAGGTGACTAGGCATAGGTGGTCTCTAACCCCCTAACAACCTCCCACTTAAAGATGAATGTGCCTAAGTATGGATAAAATGAGAAAATTTTGATAAAGTAGAGTGTACATATAAGTACAACAAGATGATGCATATACATCATCTCATCCTACACCCATCATCTTCTTAAGGAAGGTGTCATGCTCCACTAGGAGACTTAAGGAAGGTGTCATGCTCCACTGGGAGACTTTTAATGAGCAAATTTGTATGATTCTCATTTGTTAAGATCTTGACAAGATCTATCTACTTGTCCTCAATCATCTCTTTTGAGATGAATGTTGGGGGTAAAGGCGCTTATGCCTAGCCATTTGTGTATTACTACACTGACAGTAACCACACGCATGTACACTGTAGGTAGGGGGTACCCATCACTGTCACTTCATTCTTTATTTTTTCAATGACATTTGAATAAAAGGAGGGTTGGTCACACATTGTGATTATTGGAGTTTCCACATCACTTTTTTCAATGACATTTGAATAAAAGGAAGGTTGGTCACAGATTGTGATTATTGGAGTTCCCACATCTTGTGTCTTGCTCTCTCTTACTCTTGCTCCTTCCATCATAACTATTGCTTTCACTCGCATGCTTCCACTCCAAGCTCACTCCCTTCAATAAAGTAGTAATGGACCTCAATGTGCTTGGTATTCACATGAAAGACTGAATTACATGCAAATGGTTAGCACTCATAGAGTCCGAATGCAATGTAGGAGTCATAGTTATACCAAGGTCTACTACCACCAAATGGGCTTACCATAGAACCTCCTTGCAAGCTTCAATGGTGGTTGCAATGTACTTAGCCTTAGTAGTAGATAAGGACATGCACTTTAGTACCTTGGGCATCTAAGAAATAGCACCTCCATCAAAAGTGAAGACATAGCCAAAGGTGGACTTCTTACTATCTACATGTCTTACATAATCAGAGTCTATGTAGTCCACAACTCTAATAACTTGGCCAACGTAACAAATGCACATATCTGTAGTAACCCTTTATAGCGTCCAATATTTCATACTAGATGTCACTATATAATGAGCTACAAATCCCACTGCAATTTCTATATACTTTGTACTAGATGTCGCTATATAATGAGCCACAACTCCAACTAAAAATTCTATGTTAAGTCTAGTGGCTATCATGGTATACATCAAGCTACTCACCATGAATGCGTATGGGATCTTGGCTATCTTGGCCTTCCCATCATCTGATTGGAGACAATTTGCCTAACTAAACTTCACATGAGAAGGTAATTGTGGATAGTCAATGGGACTTTATGAATGTATTCCTTCTATGATGACAAGTAGAGGAGTCATTTAGAGTGATTGCATGTAATACGCATACCAAGTATGTGAGAGGAATACCCTATATCCTTCATCTCAAAGCTCTTGTTGAGATGAATCTTCAAAGCATCTAGCTCATCATGAGCACTTTGAGCAATGGCATGTTATCAACATATAATACCGAAATTATAAGACTACTATCACAGGCCTTCTTCATATGTGCCTACTGAAGTCCATAAAGACTCTTTCTCAACATGCATACTAGTTGTTCCCTACCATTTTCCTCAAAGCCCTTAGGCTATTACATAGATATCCTCATGCCAGTTCCCATGAAGAAAAGCTTTTTTCACATCCATTTGATACAAGTTGAGATCCATTTGAGCAACCAAGGCCAATATCAAGTCATTTTGACCAGATATGAGAGAATATGTCATCAAAATCAACTCATTTCTCCTACTTAAAACCCTTAGCAAATAATTTGACCTTATATGTTAGCTTTGGGAAACTAGGGATGCTCTTCAATTTATACACCCAATTGCATGGCAATGCATGTTTTTCATTAGGAAAAGGAACCAAATCCCATATAGGTTTTTTTGTAGTGAATCATACTCGGATTGCATGGCCCTCTCCCAAGAGTGACTATCACCTCAATGCATAGCCTCATCATAAGTGAAATGTTGAACAACATCTCATCATAACATAATGCAAAAAGGGCTCAAAACAATCAAGAGAATGTGAGGCTCTAATGAAGCATCTCAAAACTCAATATGGGGTCAGCATGTCATGTCACCTCTATCCAACATCATGATTCTACATGATAGGTGCATCCTAGGCCACGGCATCATTAGTGGTAGTAGACTGTTTGACTAGGGTTGGATGTCTTTAACAAGAGGCTCTTCTTGAAAGATCACCCTACATATCCCAACTACCTGCTCTGGTTTGATATGCATCTTTTCCTTATATACATCCCAAAGGTGATTGGCCATTCACTTGCATCACCATATTAAAGAAAGATACATTTGACAAACTTTGGATTCAACTTATTGCATTTGTCTTTGGGAATATGGTAGAAATCCCATATCCAAAGACACATAAGTATGCATACATGGGAGATTTACCATATCATACCGCCTCAGCAACTCTACTACCAAAAGTAACGCATGGGGATCTATTAATCAAATGAGTAGTAGTAGTAACTATCTCAACCTAAAAATACTATGGTAAGCTTGTTTGACTAAGAATACTATGGAATCCTTCCTCAATAGTCATATTCATGCACTCTACAACACCATTCTTGGGTGGGATATATGTGGTGGTTAGCTAATGCTTAATACTCCTCTCATCACAAAATTGGCCAAATGCCTTAGAGAGATATTCATCCCCATTGTTAAATTGTAAGCTAGCTGCTTAATAGGATAGGCTCAAACTTTATGTGAATAATCATAAATGAATAATAGGCCCAAACTTTATATGAATAATCATCAATCACCGTCACAAATTACTTAGCACCACCTAATGACTAACAAGGCATGAGATCACAAACATCTAATTGAATAAGAGCCAAAGGCTCACCCATGTGCATAGAGTCAAACTTTTTATGAGAGACATAATGTCTACCTACCATATCAACAATCATCACAAGAGTCAAAACATGAGTAGTCAAGAGGCAACAAATACTACAAATGAGTGAGTACTTCATTCCTTTAAGAGACATATGCCCAAGATGGCAATGCCAAAGAGATATATGAGGAAGATTAGTCATAGCCAAGGCATGATTGACAAGTCTAAATATAAACAAAGAATAAAGATTGCCAACCTTGGCACCTCGAGCAAAAACAAGATTGCCATGAGTAATCTTCTACGCAAAATCACCAAAAGAGACATAATGCTTGTCATCATCCAATTGTCAAACAGAGATAAGGATTTTAGTCAAAGTCGGGACATGTACATCATGAAGCACAAATGGAGTATCAGTACCAAGCTGTAATCTCACATCACATATGCTTATGATATCCAATGCAGTGTCATCTACCAGTCTAATCAAACATATAATAGTATGATATGTATAAAACTAATGATAATGTAGGGTAATATGAAATAAAGCCCCCAAATCAAGGAGCCAATACTAAGAGTAAGAAGACAGAGCATGAATCAAATGAGTAGCATCAAGTATATACTTATCTGAACTATAGTCTAATGTATTTATCTCTTCTATATTAATACTAGACTTAGGAACAATGCTCCAATCATCATAAGACTTGGCATTATCCAGTGCTTTCCATTTGCCTTTTTTGGCTTATCATTGTGCATCTTATGGCACGGTGGCCTTATGTGACCCTAATGTCCACAATAATGACAATTAAGAGAGGACTTAGGACCATGGGACTTATTGTGTAATTGCCCATGAGACTTAGACTTGCCTGAGTTGGGCTACAAGTCTTTACTACAATTATTATTCCCATTACCATCTCGTCTACCTCTCATTGTGAGAGCATACGTACAAGCTGCATCAATATTATTTCCAAATACTCCCTCTAGTAAGCAAAGCACCATCTACATTCTTGAGCTAAAAGCCACAATTAGGAGGGTTTTCATTAATAGTAGTGTGGAATTTATCCCAAGACTCAAGTAGTGTGACAAGCAAGAAAAGAGGCTTGACATCCTCCTCAAACTTAAGACCCTACAATGTAAGTTGACGAATAATGGAATGAAGTTCATTCAAATGAGAAGACATAGATGTCCCTTCCTTCATGTGAAAGTTCATAAGTTTCTTAAGACTTTGCTTATCATAGAGATCACAAAATTATTTTCATAATGCATAAACACCACTCTCAGTCCTCAATGACTCGAAGTATGCATGCTTTGACAATGACAAAATGATGGCAGACTTGTATAGCTCATCAAGCTCTTCCCATTCCTCTGCAACATATAGTTTTGGCTTTATGACCTCCAAATACAACGGCTCAACTTGCTTCATTTGCACCAATACCTATCAAATCTAAGTCTTCGAATAATGGAAGTTATTGCCATTCAACTTCTCTATGTTGAAAATAGTAGTTCCATTGGAAGTATTTGAAGCACCTCTCATTATATTTGCCAAATAAAGAAAGCACAACTTGCTATAATAACAAAAAATACTTCCCCAAAACCAAGCCAAAAATCATGCAATAGGAAGAAGACCGAGCCAATACATTGTTGTCCACAAGTAGAAAGCAGCAAAGTGCTAAATACAAGTGTTTGCTCTCAAAAATACTGTTAAATACAAGTGTCAACTCTCAAAAATACTGCTCAAAAATTATTTTTAGCATTGCTATCTGTAAAACTATAGTAAATTAGCATGTAAGTGTAGGAAAATATGGTAAAGAGTAAGCTCCCACTACCAACCAGATTAAAAAAGAAACTAGAATGTACAATTCAACTACCAGTGTAAAGACAAAGCATAAACCATTGAGTACCAAAGGTTATCAAAACATCCAAGGTATCTGGTATACAGACGCATACTAGAATGCAGACCAAGCATGTATCCACTATTGACAATCCACTAACAATAAGTAGTACAAGGTACCCAAATCAAATGCAAATCAGTCCATAGTCACAAACCTCTACAGTGATAGTATATGCATAAACCAATAAGGCATAAGAGAGTCTCGCACTAACTCAAATGAACTAATCTATATGCAAGAAATACCAAGTACTCCTGCTAGAGAATTTGGAGTATCAAAAGTAGCAAAGGAAAATCAATGCATAGAGCTCATAACATCTGAGTGCCCAAAATATATCATATATATATTGGGAGCATAAACCTTTTGTAAGCTTTTGAGCCCATAAGTGGAAATCACTCAAGTAAATAGCCATTTCCCAAATGCAACCAACTAAGCCCAAATCCAAGTTGTAGGAAAATCTAAACATAAAAAACGATGCCCAACATCAACATAACCATGTAGCATACTTGAATAGCATGTAAGTATTCAATATATAGACATTAACTATGAATGTTCACTATCCAAACCAGAAATTTTCTATTTTGTGTAAAACAAAGAACTAAAAACTACATAGAGTCAACTCTATGAGTACTCAAATCTATGGTTCTCATTGCGCTCTTTGTTTTGAGCTATAGAACACTTCAATCTGATATTGTATGCAAAAGTTATGGCCAAAATATGAAAGTGCTATCAAGTTGCCATGGTTGTCCATGACTTTTGCAGCATGCTCTATATCTACTCAAAATGAGTGCTTCTCAGCTCATAAGGTGTTAACAAGGGCTTAACTAAGCCTTAGAAAGATCCTTGACTAGGCTAAAACAAGTGTTGAAGGTAGAAAAGCCAATGCATACCTCAAATGGACTAAAATGGGACGGCCATGAAAAATTAAGTAAATCTTTCCAAGTTTAACACAATGCTAGTGAAGCTTCTTGAATGCTTAGTCTGAGACTAGTTGAAAGGTGAAGTAAGATAGCACAAGCGAAAGTAAGAAAGAAGCAAAAGCTATGGAGGTTCAAGCAAGAGAGAGTAGGACAATATATGGGAACTCCAAAGGTCACAATGAGTGGCATGCCTCCCCTTATTCTATTGTCATGTGAAAAATAAGCAATAAAATGATAGTGATGGGAGGCCACCATGTGCCGTGTACAAGTGTGTAGGCAATAAGTACAAGTAAATGTAGATGGCTAGGTGATCATCATCCTTTAGGCTAATGCAAGGGGCTTGCTTGCCTCTCCTTTTCTAAATTGGTGGATTGAGCTACTCTCTCCTCCTTGGTTTTCATTAATACTCTCTACACTAATTGTTATTTGGTAGTAGCAAAACTTGCTATTCTCTCTTCCCTCTACTATTAACTACCTATAAACTAAGTTGCTGATATTTATTACTATTAATTAATCCAGTTGGATATAAGGTGGTTTTGATTCATCCCCCCCAATTCAAGATTATTCTAAGCTATATTAGTCCATTGTCACAATTTCCACATGTTTCCAATGTCGAGTTGTTGCACTAGTCCGATGACTAATGGTTGAATCATAGAACATTGGAGTTCATCTTCCTTGGATGGATATCTTTGTTGCCTCTTTTATTTCACCTCTCTAACTCTTTACAAGTCACAATTATGTCCTTAATTGTTAGAGTAGATCTAATGTAGTCCTCTTTTTAAGCCAATGTCTTTGAGTACAAAACTTAATCCTATTGATTTTACACAAGTATAGTAGAATGAGAAAGAGCACAAGAAAGAGAAAGTGTTTGAAAGAGCATGTATGTACATTCGCATTATGAGACACTCATTATGCTTTGGACTTAGCAACATAGGTCGTGAAATATTGTCTCTTTAGAGATGTTATAGATATTAATATAATCTTAAACCTATGTTTAACATCCAAGATGGTATATTCAACAAACTCCCCTTCCTCTTATCCCTCTCTCACCACATGGGAGTGGGGTTACCCATGCCCCCCTTCTAAAAAAACTATCATTGCTACAACCCAAGATGCCATGCTTAACATGGTACTTGCACTAGAACATACTTTCAAAAGAAAATGCAAATTTGTTTAGTTAAACATGGATATGGATAATGGATACAATAGGTTGATATGGGATTTCCTATTAGTTGTTACGTGAAAGGGTGAGCAAGCATAAGAGAGAAGAGCACAAGAGGAAGCAATAGCAAGAGCTATGAATATTTACACAAAAGAGAGCAAGATCGGTGTGTGGGAACTTCCAATAGTCACATGTGTGATCTGCCTTCCCTTAATTATTTTATCATAGTAAAGAATAGGGAATAGAGATGATAGTGATGGGTGACCACCACCTACAATATACAAGTGTGGGAGCACTAAGTACAAGGTAAATGTAGGCAGCTAGGAACATGTGGCCTTTAACCCCCAACAACCTCTCCCACTTAAAGGTAAATGCACCCAAAGTGTAGAGAAAAGCACAATATGTACATATGAGTAGAAGTAGATGAGGGAAGACATCATATCATCCTATGCCCATCAACTTCTTGAGGAAGGCATAATGTTCCATTGGGAGACTTTTAGTGAGCAAATAATCGGGTTTTTAGTTTGCAAAGATATTGACAAGCTCTATATGCTTATCCTTTCAATCACCTCTCTAATGAAGTGATAATGCACCTCAATTTGCTTGGTCTTTGCATGAAGGGTCAATTTGTGTGCTATAGATGGCATTCATAAAATCTGAATGCACGGTAGAAGTCATAAAAGTAATACCAAGGTCTACAACCAGACAACCTAACCATGGGTCTCCTTGCGAGTCTTAGTGGCTATAATATACTCAACCTCAGCAGTAGACAAGACAATACTTTTTTACACTTAAGTGATTCCATATGCAAGGTGGTAAACCCATTGGCACCCCTTTACCTTTTCATGTGAAGGTTGATTAGGTAGATTGTCCCTAGTCAAATGATGGGAAGGCCGAGATAGCCAAGATTTTATATACATCCATAGTGGGCAGCTTGATGTATACCATGTACATGACGTAGTATTTGTAGTGAGAGTTGTGGCTTGTTATGTGATGACATGTTGCGAGTAACATTGGGAAATCGTGAAGGGCAATGTAGGACACAAGGATCTAATATAGCATCACAAAATTGGATGTGGAGCTTGTATGTCATGTCGTCTCAATCCAACATCAATATGCTCATGCACAATAGGTGGATCTTAGGCCAATGGAGCATCATAAGCAACTATAGGCTGTCTAACAGGGATTGGCTACATAGTAACAAGAGGTTCCTCCAGAAATATCACCATGTGCATCTCAATCACTTGCTTAGGTTTTTTATGCATCTTATCCTCATGGAATACAACATCATGGTTACGAATAACTTTCCTAGCTTGTGGATTCCAAATACACCCATCTCACTTGCATCACCATATCTAAGAAATATACATTTGACAGACCTTGGATCCAACTTGTTGTATTTGTCTTTGGGAATATGGAAAAATGTCTCACATCCAAAGACTCTCAAGTGTGCATATGAAAGACATTTACCAAACCATACCTCCTCTGTGCTACAACCAAGAGTAGTGCATGGGAATCTGTTAATCGAATGAACTACAATAATAATTGTCTCAACCCAAAATGTGTGGGGTAAGCCTACATAATTGAGCATATATGATCATCTCCTAGTCATATTGAACTTGAAATGGTATGATAGGTGTAAAACCAATAGGGACATCATGCAAAACAAAAGAAGTACCTATGGGAAGTTGCAAGTGAACATTATAGATACCAATTACATCACATATGTGATCATCTCCCAGTCATGTAGAACTTGAAATGGTATGGAAGGTGTAAAACCAACAAGGATCCATGGTCACATGAAAAAAAGCCCTCGAATCATGTAACCAATGTTGAGAAAATGAGAATTGATCATTATTCAACTATGTGGCAACAAGTGAAGAAGGAGCTAATATGTAGTAATCTGACTGGTACTCCAATGTATTAATCACTTTAATCTTGATAGTGGATTTAGTGATGTGTTGATCATTTGATGATCACCATTATCTTGCATTTTTTCTTTGCCTTTATTACGCCTATCTTGTCGCATCTTATGGTACTATGGCCATATGTATCTTTGCTACCCACATAATGGCATTTACGTGAAGATTTAGGACTACAGATTTACTGCAAGCCTATCCACAAGATTTAGACTTAGACCTATTGCCTCTAGTATGATGGTCACTATTGCCTCTAGCATCATGCCAGCCTTGAACGGTGAGAGCATGAGAGGCATGAGTTGCATCAACATTCTTCATATTAACCTCTTTAATGAGTAAAGATCCCTCTACATATGAGCATTTAAAGCCACCCTTAGGAGCACTAGTACTTGTGGTAGTACAAAACATGTCTCATGACTTAGGGAGAGCATTAGTACATATGGAAATACAAAATGTGTTGCATGACCTAGGGAGAGTGACAAGTAAGAACAAAGACCTAATCTTGTCATCAAAGATAACATTTTGTGATATAAGCTAGCTGCAATAGAATGGAACTCATTCAAATGATTAGACATAGGAGCTTCTTCCTTCATATGAAGGTCCATAAGCTTCTCGAGCTAGTACAACTTACTTCTTTTGAACCAAGACTTACTAGATTTGTATTTTCTAGTAGTTGACATTATTGCCATCCAACTTGTCAATGCTAAAGATAGCATTACCGCTAGAAACACTAGAAGCAGCTACCATAATGACTGTAGAATAAAGAGAATATGGGTTGCTTTCAACAAAATAGCTAGGAAGCTATCTACCAAAGACAAGGTGGTCAAGTACAAGAACTTTAGTCCATGTTGTGCCTCTTGGGCTATTCACACCGAATTAGTGTGAGCCACATATTATGGCACTATGGGAAGGCTAGGATACATAAGACAATGGATGAAGAAGGTAGAGCTAAATGAGATGATCGGGATGAGGGGAGTCATACTTAGAGACGGGAAAAATAGCTGAAGAAACGTTCAAGGTGTGGAACATCATTAGAGTTGTTGCGATGAAGAATATTTGGAACAACAAAAACACAATCCTTACGAGGAAGGAAAATGGTATATTTAGCATCAATCTAGTTAAGTTTTGCAAAGAAGAAGTCTTAGCTCTCCTTAAGATGCTTACAAAAAAGGCAACATTTTTAAAGTGGCATATTCTAGTCTAGTCAAGAGTAGTTAAAGTTTGTGGCTTATGCTTGATAATCTTATATAATGTATATGTATATATTTGATGTGCATTACAAAAAAAGAGTGCAAATGGTTTACCTAACCACACTTAAATTTTATGTCATAACTATTGGAGTTGATGGAGTATCTACGAAAATGGAGGTACTTTATGAACTACTTAGAGTTAAAATGACAAAGTGGTCATTCATTAGTAAGTTTTGAACTCTTTCTCCTCAAGTCTCCCTCCCTCCCTCCCTCCCTCCCTCCCTCTCTCTCTCTCTCTATGGCTGTACATAGAGCATCTCTCCTAGTTGGCGGTTGTGGGGGCCAGGTGAAGTTTAGAAGAGTGTGGCTTTAATACCTTTACGTTAGTTACTACATGCCAAGTCAATGGATTTGGGTGTGGTGTAGCTCTTAATAGCGTTAACCAATGAGAACTAGCTTTGGATGTCAATGGACAAAAATGATGCCAATGAGAAGAATCTTAATCAGTTGCCATTTATTACGTAACAATTCAACATCCAAAACAGCTTGCGAAACCAAGAGAAACTCATTGTCTTCCACTTACCCCCACTAGACCTCACGTGATAAAGCTCTTAGGTCGTCGCACTAAAACATAATGCTAAGAAAAATGTCGGTAGGGATTGTTGGAGCTTTCTATTTGTAAAGAAGAAACGTTGCTAAGAAACATGTTGGTAGGGATTGGTAGGCATGATGAATCACAGTTGCTCGAAGCGTCTATTTCTGAAGTGAAAGGAGATCTTGCCTTCATAAGACACAGTTTCACCTGTGTTGGATACGAGTAAAACTGGTAGATGCATCCATTGGTGGGCAGAAGAGCCATGGCGAAACCCCGCTGGCTACACCATCTTTGTATCACGCTCTTGCTCCTCCTGCTTTTCTACACCTTGCCTTCCTCCTCCTCCTCCTCCTCCTCCTCCTCCTCTTGTCCTCTCTCCTTCTCTTTCTCTGATTTTCGCTCTCTCGACAGGCTCCTGCTTTTGGGCGATGGCCGCCTCTCGCCCTCTTCTACTCCGTCATCATCATCTTCTTCGGTCCAGCTTTGCGGATCTCACCAGAATGCTTCTGGCCTTCTCCTCTTCTCCATTCCCCTTCTCCTCTCCCCTTCTCTCTCTTTCTCTACGTCTTTCTCTTTCTCTTTCTCAACCCTAGCCCCCGAAGGAGACAGCCTGGCCTTCCTCATCACATCAAGGAAGGATTTCGAACACGCTCAATCGGTCAAAGACAGTTCTCCGCGAGTACAGGTTCTAAATGACTTTGGCCATGTGACGGTGGACATGGAGGAGGTGCTCTCTTCATGCCAGAATGCTTCTGATCTGAAGCTTTTGGCCAGTAATGGCTCTATACTCTTCTCGTGGTTAGATTACCATGCCCCTTCCAAACTCCTGCAAGTAAGATTGGGCCTCCATCAGGCACAGAAGCCCCTGGAACCGCACATGGCTATCCATTTCGATTTTGCAGAGAAGCTAGACGATACTGCAGGGTACATTGGCTTTGCTGCATCTACAGGGGCCGTGGCCCATAAGCATCTGATACATTCATGGGATTTTCGGTCGTGGGATGCTGACCAACATTCGATTCCAGTGGATCCGAATGGCTCTGATCAGGCAAGCGCAGCCTCGACAGGCACATTTGTGGTTCTATTAGCTGTGGTGTGTGCGTCTGTTTCTATTGTGGCTTTGTGGACATTGGTTCAGAGAGCATTGAGGAGATCGCCAAGGGAGATAGCAATGCTTCCAATGATGCTTGGCTATGAGCAGATCATAGCGAATGAGTCCAAGTGAAGATGCTTGTAGCATGATGAGCATTTGCATGAGTAAAAGAATGCTTGCCACAAGGCTTGGAAGGCGTAACAGTTTGTCTCCTCTATACCTCTGCCTTGGACATCGTTACATGTAAATTTTGAATCTGTTTGCCTCTCTACAGGGTTTGCACGTTAGGAACAGCTGTACATCTCGAATCTAGTAGTCTATACATTAGGGAAAGCTGTTTATATGGATTTGAATTTCAGAGCCTTCAACTAACATAGTTTCCAGTCTTGGGAAGGAAAAATTATGTAACTCTGGCATGTTAGGCATACAGGTTAAGCAGCTTCTTGTTTAATTTGAAGTTATTTGGTCTACATCTCGGCACATGATTGTTTTAAGGGTTAAGAATGTTTTGTGGTGGTTATGCTTTTGCTTTGTTTGTAAGAATTTAGTTGGATTACTCTACAGAGAAACGTGGGGATGTGGATGCAGATGAGGGCCATAATGACAGAAAGTGGATGGAGGTGGGATGATGCATGACGAATGCATCATACACTTATTGTGAATAGTTGAGAGACAACACTTGAATTGGTTCAGAAAGGAAGAATGGGCCAATAATGGGATGAGATGTAAGAGTGAGTTGGATGAGCTAGAGACATGAGAAGTTTAGGTCAGAACAGGCTTACGTAACAGCCAAAAGCAAGCCAAGATTTCCACATGGAACTGGGGAGTGGGATGGACCAGTGGAAGTCCCATGTCGTTTGTGAGGATCATGCAACCTGAAAAGATTCCATCGCACCTGTCTTTTTTGACTATGCCAAACTGTTTTGGTGGCATTCAACAAATTGCCAGATTATTGTGGTTCTTGGTGTACAAATTAGTCTGACTGACTGGTTTGGTAGACCAAAAAATTCAGAAACAAGGTTCCATTTTGCCTATCCATCGTTACTATGCCAAATTGTTTTAAAGGCATTCAACCAATTGGCAGATTATTTGTTTTCGTGCAAGCTTCACAGTATTCACCTAGTTTTTGAGACATCCACCAAGCCCAAAAGGTTGGAAACAAGGCCCTGTTTCGCTTGATCTTTGTAGATTATTGCAGCTGTTGGTGTACTAAACCAGGCTGATTGGCTCTAAGGCAAGTGGCACATGGCATGTAAGAGCATGCAAGAATAGCTTGATTCGCAAGCTTCTTATTGCTTGCTAGGAAAACTGAATATTGTTTAGGGCGTTAATTTAGTGAGATGCTAGTTTAAGCCTTTTGATGAGATTTTTGAGTTTTGCAACCTAATAATTGCTGCATGCTGTGTCTCAGTTGCATGTTTCACACTAGTGACCAGTTAAGTATATCTTATGGCAGTTCATGTCAAGACTATTGGTGTGTTGATTTATAGGTCACTTCTTTCACATTGGCAGGGAAGGCCCAAGCTTTTGTAGGCTTGAAATACTAGGCTAGCATTATTACTTCTTTCCATAGAAATATTGACCTACATGTCCCTTAAGTATGTGGTCTTTTGTTAGGGGAAATCTAACTGTAGGGCTGGACAATTTTGGTGAGAGTGATGATTGCTGAAGGACGCCATTTTCTTAGAAGAGCTTTAGCTACCAACTCCTGGAGAAGGCTAGGTAGTGTTGGAATGTTTGTGCAAGCAGTTTAATTTCCAAACTCAAAATGCTTCAAGGGCAGAGCTTGGACGCCAGCAGCCAGAGTGTGGGTATGGGCAGTAAGGATGGTGAAGGGGACAAAGCTGTTCAGACATATGAATAGGTATTTTTCTGGCAGTTTTGGATGGTGGCGATAGCACACGACTGTTAACTGACAGTGAAGTGGAATTTGTGCTTGATCAGTGAGGTGGAATTTGTGCTTGATCAGGGACATATGATGACATGTGCAGTGCTCTGACAGCTCCTTGCACCTCTTCTTGTGTCGCTTACAACTGCAGATTTGAGCAATCAACAGTTGGACTTCTGCAGTTGATGGTTGTTGGGAGTATTTGTAGGAGGACTTGTACCAGTTGGGCTGAAACAGTGAATCAATGGGTCAGTATGTTGTGGCATTTAGCTCCTTTCTTCAAGGCATGTCTTTTATTTAAGCTACAAACTTTGCTCTTTTGAGCATGAAGCCCATCAAGCTGGATGACAGAGATGGAAATAGAATGATTGTGGGAGCAAAATCGTTTGACAAAGGAATTTTGAAAGTGTGGATATGGCAATTGACCTTAGGAAAGTGTGTGGATATGGCAATTGACCTTAACATCTTACTATATACTTGAATGACTAGATGAGAATGTAGATACAGAATTTCTAGAGCAACCAAGTCCTCACCTATCCCGTGACAATAAGGACCTACTTTTAAGCAAGAATCTTTGCCTACTCTAGTCTCAATAGGCCGTGGTACCATAAAGACATTAAGCCTAAGAACATGCAACCACATGGTGCTAATGGATGGGACTCAAGTGAAATAGGTTCAAAGATAGGATTATCTTGGACTTATTAATACAAAAGAATGCATGAATAGTCTAGATTGTGCAAGCTAAGAAATGTTAATCTGCACCTAATGTGCGTGTGACAAAGACACTTGTCATTATAGAAAGATTGGTACACAAAATAGTGTTAGAGCTCCAGGAGTCCTCATTGAGGCTCATGGGCAAGAGATGAACAAAAAAAAGACAGATAAATGTGTGTTCACATGCACACGCACACGCACACCCAAAGAAAGAAAAACAAACAACCCATCCCAACAAAAACAAACAACGTGCCCGTCAACAAGTAACATTTCCCTCAATTATTCCCTTGCACAATCTAGTTGACTTTCAAGTAATTTTATTACTTTTTCTTTGCCAACACATTTTTAGGTTGACCTTCAAGCGATTTCATTACTTCTCTTTTATCAACACATTTTTTCAGGTCCTAGTTAGCCACACGCACACAAAGAAAGAAAAACAAACAACCCACCCTAACAAAAACAAACGATGTGTCCGTCAACCAGTAACATTTCCCTGAATTATTCCCTTGCACAATCTAGTTGACTTTCAAATAATTTTCTCACTTTTTCTTTGCCAACACATTTTTTGGGGTGACTTTCAAGTGATTTCATTACTTCTCTTTTATCAACACATTTTTTCAAGTCTTAGTAAGCCAATATGCGGCATTATTGGCTATATTTAAGCCTTTGCTTTCTTGTCTCTCATCACTCTTAGGTAGCTCATGAGGATCATGAGCTGCCTAAGAGTGGGTCATGATTGCTCACATCGGATGAGTTAGTCCCGATGAACTTAGAGTAGGATGTATGTCACAATGAGACAAGTTCAATTGGGGTGGGTATACTCAACAGTGCTCTTGTGGCATCATCATTAGGGAAGGAAGAAGAAGAAGAAGAAGAAGAAAAGGTAGAATTTTGAATCGAAGTCATTGTCCAAGTTTAATTCTAACAAAAAGGAAAAGTGAAAGGGCACCTTAACGAATTCAGATTGTGTTTAACTAATGTGAATGTTATGTTCATTTCTAGCATAAAACATGTAACACATTTATGACCTTACATGCCCTTCTAGACCATGCATGCGATGTAAGAAATGCATGTATTCAAATACACCCTCTACCTTTTTGTGTGTTTGTTATCATGCTCTTGCACCTTGATGTCCTCAAGATTAGAATCCATGAAGTCCTTAATTAAATCGACAATGGATACAAATAACAAGATGCTGTGGATGTAGAAAGAAGGAAATTAACTAATAGGAGATGTAGTTGGCAATGCAATAGAAAAGATGATGGATGGCGCAATGGAAGAGAAAGTGAATCATTTTTCTATGTTTCACCATGCATCCATAGAGAAGTGGCTCAGTAGGTGTGAGTAAGCTAAAGGAGAACGTGAGGCAGTGTGATCAAAATATTAGCGTAGTACACACTAGTGGCCAGTTTGGTATCCTGAGGGCATGGAGGAGATGTTGTGGTTCATGCCTACAAGATGGCTGCATAATGCCATAGAAGAGAAATGTAACATAAGAACACTGCAGAAGAAGAGAACTCGGAGATGTGCTCGAGAAATGGAATCCATATACCAAACACAAGAATGATGCGTACAATAGTGAGTCTCTAACTCCAAGGCATTGGCATCGGTTTGCACCATAAAATTCGTAGGTGATGATATGATTGAATGAGGAAGGAGTCGGGTATATATATAAGAAAATAATTCCTAATTTAGGGGCAGGTTGGCCAAGATTTAATGCTGGTTGGCCAGCATAAAATGCCCCAAATGAGCATCATAATAACCATGATAAAATGCCTAAATAACCTAGCCATGCCTGAACTCACATATGAGTTGTCTGAAGTGCTAACATCCTGTATTAGATTATGGGTGATTTGATATAATACAATGATACAATGATAAAGACTAATCATAGTTCATACAACAAAGAACCACTAGAGTAGAACCATGGATATCCAAGCACTGCATAATCAAGCTACCATTAAGGTGCCTCAGAGAGAACACATCAACATCGTACTAGATCCTAAAAATAGAGAAGAGTCATAACAAATCTGAGTGTCTTTCAACAATGTCTCACAGTAGCATACAAGACCATCCTTTCAAAAATGCCTCTGAACATATGTGACCATGGATTCCTCGCCTTTGGCCAAGACCATCTTGTCAAAAATGCCTCTAAACATATGTGACCATGGATTTTGCACCTTTAACCAAGACTACCAAAGTGTCCCCTCATGTGATCTTCGCTAGGAGCCAATCTCACATTCTACCAAAGAAACATCCCATCATGAACTTGGATGTCAATCCTAGCTCCAAGAATTAAACTTACAAGACTGCGGTCGATACGTCAAGGATGTCCCTCTCTGAAACCTATGCACCGATATACTTGTATAGATGAGATCATGAACTTGGATGTCAATCCCAGCTCCAAGAATTAAACTTACAAGACTGCGGTCGATACGTCAAGGATGTCCCTCTCTGAAACCTATGCACCGATATACTTGTATAGATGAGGCTCAATCGCCCCATCTCACCACCCTCTCACACTCCTCTCGAGCATTGGAGAGTCATGAGGGATGACCACATCACCTAGACTAGAATACAACAAAGAAAGGAGCAGTTGAGCTCTTACCTTAGTTTGAAGAACTTGATCCTTGCAGTGCCTTGGACTTACCCTTGGCCGGAGGATTGGAGTTGGAGTTAGAGGAAGAGAATGACTTGTTAGAGGAGTTCACATCTCGCTTCTTCTTCTTCTCCTTCTTCTATGAGGCTGCTAACTCATTGCAATCCTTCAGCACGTGTCCCTTCTTACCATAGTGATAGCATTGGGGCTTCAACTTCTTCTTCCTGTCACCCCTCTTTGAAGTGGTAAAGGGCTCCTTGGAACCTCCATAATGAGATGGAAACCTCCTATGTAAACACAAAGATGCCTCATGCTCAAGCAACATCGAGGATATATGTGTAAACCTCATAGATGTAGAGGATGTCTACACCCTTGAAGCATTTGCCACTCCATTAAACTCCAAGAGGAGCTTGTAGAGTACCATTCCCACTGGAGGTGCCTCTAGAAGGGTTGACATGTGTCGAAACTGGTATTGTACTTGTGTAACATGGAGCAAAAAGGACTGAATAGTGTCTGTCGGCTCAAACTTCATTTGTTGAAGTTGTCCATAAAGGGTCATAGCAGGCATGGGGGAAGGTGCCTCATATAACATCAGAAGCTTTCGTAGACTAGTTGAGCATTTAATGCAGCAAATTGACGATTGCAGGCTAGAATCCAAGCACATGCTAAAAACGCAGGCCTAATCAACAGGGAGAAGAAAGACATGTAATCAGTAGAAAAATCATAGCAAGAACCTAGAGCCTACAATCAAATACCATGTTAGAAGTGGCGCAACAATGGAAGCATAGATAGGTGCTAAAGCAAATTGTTGAACACAAGGCAGAAGAGAAAGAAAACAAAAGAACACTACAAAAGAAGAGAACTCAGAGATGCTCTTGGGAAATGGAATTCATATACGAAACATGAGAATGACACATACAACAATGAGTTTCTGTCTCCAAGGCACTGGCACTAGCTTGCTCTCTTCACAGAACATGTAGGTGATGATGTGACTGAATGAGGAGGGAGCTGGGTATATAAAGAAGAAAATAATGCCTAAAATAGGGGTAGGTCAACCAACATTTAATGCTAGTTGAGTAGCATAAAATGTCCAAAACAAGCATCATAATAACCATAATAAAATGCATAAATAAGCTAGCCATGCCCTAGACTCATACATGAGCTGTCTGAATTGCTAATGATTGTATGCTAAACAGGAAACATTATTTTTTTAATTTACACCTCTTAAGGAAGGGAAGGAGTAAAGTGTGCACATAGTCAAAATCTACGCTCTTATACCACTCGAGCACATCTTTGAAAGAAAGATAATGCAATAGAGTATAATAAATTTCCAAGCAAGTGACGAACATAAAATATGGAGAGTCAAGAGCTTTGATTATTGTGGATGATTATGACACATACTTTATGCTTCCCAATCATGTGCTTCTGTTAGGAAGCTTTGATATCACTGAAGAAAATAAGAGAGAGCAAAGGTTGTATATGCAAAAAAGCATGGTTGAAGCTTGTAAAACTAACCATAAATTGATATGTTGAAAAGAGCATGCATGCTACCCAAAATCGATCATCAAATGCAAATTTGGTAGATCCATGAATCATGCATGATATTTAGCATAATGGCCCTTCCAACCAATAGCCTATGCATGGGGGGAGGGCATGGCCATCCCCCCCACCCCCCAAATAGAGGGAATTTGTTCCACTCTGCACCTCCCCCTAAGAAGCATGGTGAGAAAGCTGCTTTGTGATAGGTGCTCCAAATAAGATCCTAGCATAATAATGGCTCCACATATACATGTAGCCAAGCTAGCAATGTGCTAACCCCATCTAGGATTTGTCCTTAGCTATTTGACCACGCTTGGCTTGGCCAGCATGATCCAATATTGAAACCACAACCTATTAGGCATGTGTACTACTTACAAATGCATTCTCCTCATATGAGGGGCTCACAAAAATAGATTAAAAAATTACCTATGTAGTTGCCTAAGGGCTAACAAAAATAGAGTCAAAAATTACCTATGTAGTTACCTAAGGGTGAACCATTGATCTTCCACAATCTTTATGGTAAAAATTCACACTAGCATTGTGCAAAAAGTTACAAATATGTGACCCTCTTTGTGCAATGTTAGGCATGGTAGTAACCATCTTTCTAACCCATGCAATACAAATATAAGTTAGCCTTAGATTTGAAATCATACTATTGAAAGGGTGGGCGAATGGAGATGATAAAGGGAGAATATGTGATGGCTCTTTTGTAGGGGATTGAAGATAGTGTTTAAGATGGAGAAATATATATATATTTATATATAGTCGTCCAAGGTGGTAGCAACCTTCTCTTGCCCTTTGTATGTAAAGGGGAGAAACACATGGTAGGGCTCTCCCTCTCAACATTCAATAGTATAAGGGTTGCTTGAAGGGGCATGTAAAGGGCATATTTTGTTCCTACTCTTAAGAGAAGGATTATAGCAATGATGAGAGGAGCCCCAGAGATGAGTGAGTGAAAGTCAATCCAATTAATTTGAAAGTTTAGAATTGATGAAATGTTTCTAAACTGATTAGTTAGAATGTATAAGATTTAGATTTCCTTCTTTTTCTTTTGAAACATGAGAGAGAGAGAGAGAGAGAGAGAGAGAGAGAGAGAGAGAGAGAGAGAGAGAGAGAGAGAGAGAGAGAGAGAGAGAGAGAGAGAGAGAGAGAGAGAGAGAGAGAGGGGGGAGGGGGAGGGGGAGGGGGAGGGGGAGAGAGGAACCACACTCTTAAATATGCTAGTATGTTTAATATTTAATTCTATTTATATTAAAAAAATATTAATTAAAAATAACACACACACACACACACACACACACACACACACACACACACACACACACACACACACATATAAATCATACATATATAATGTTTTTTAAAAATAACATAGTATTAATCATTTTTACCATTTTATTATAAGAGTTAAAAAGGTTGGATCTACAGGATTTTGAAATTACCTGATTTTATGTTTATATGAGTGTATTCTATAAAAGCCATATTTTGCTATATGAAATTTATGTTCTAGTAGGGGGAGGGGGAGGGGGAGGGGGAGGGGGAGAGAGGAACCACACTCTTAAATATGCTAGTATGTTTAATATTTAATTCTATTTATATTAAAAAAATATTAATTAAAAATAACACACACACACACACACACACACACACACACACACACACACACACATATATATAAATCATACATATATAATGTTTTTTAAAAATAACATAGTATTAATCATTTTTACCATTTTATTATAAGAGTTAAAAAGGTTGGATCTACATGATTTTGAAATTACCTGATTTTATGTTTATATGAGTGTATTCTATAAAAGCCATATTTTGCTATATGAAATTTATGTTCTAGTATTGAATCATTAGTACTAGGCAGACACTTGTAGTGGTCTTGTTGGGCTTAATTGATGTTTGGTTAGACTAAAGCTAAAAATCCAAGGATGCACAAATAAAACAATGATGCAAAATAGATTGCTCAAGGCTAGAATATTAGTTGTCAACAAGCAGAGTTAAACTACTTTGATGTATACGGATTTTAATGATTGACATTGTTTCTTTTCTTATTTTATCAAACCTAACAATATGGAGACCTTCCTTGTTTGAACTATTTCTAATAGCAATTTTGTTTCAAGTTGAGCGGTCTTAAGTAACACATTAGACCTCAACAACAACCTAATAGCATATGTGGGAGCTCTCACTCAACCACCCAGACCCACGGACCGCTTATTGCTTCAAGCGTTCCAAGCCGAGCACTAATGGCTACCTCTCACATAGTCGACACGCCAACCATATCCATGGGTGTAGTGAGCTTACCTCCATGCCGATCGAGTTACCTCCTCTCCCGCGCACTCTGGTAGCTCCATGATCCAAGTGCAAGCTTCAAGCAAGCTCCATCCCCAAGCTCCACGCTCCAAGCTCCATTGCCATGAGCAAGAGAAGAGAAGAGAAGAGAAGAGAAGATAAGAAGAGAGGAGAAGATGGAGAGCTTCTCCTCCTCGATCCCTCACCCTCACACACTCACTCCCTCACACTCTCACACTTCCTCTCTCAAGCACAAGCTCAAGCAAGCAAGAAGAAGAAGAAGAGGAGAGCTACTTTTGGCCACACACAAGAATGAGCTTCTCATTCACTTTTTAACTTTATATACAAAACCCTAAATCCCTTTTGGGCGGTCATCCCCTTTTTCCCTTTTTTTACATGGCCAGCTAGGCCATTTTTCCCATTGTCCTTCTATCTTCCTAGCTTCCTTTCCACTGCCCATCTACATTTACAAATTGCACGGGTGAGAGCCCGGCACTCCTTGAATTAAACCATGATGCACTTGCGCTCTTTTACAAAAGTTTTGACTTGCGCTTTTCCTTGTGCGCCTTTCTCCCTTATTTATTAGGACTCTTCTCCTTGTGCGTCTTTGTCTTTCGTTTCTCTTTGCCTTGGCCTTTGTCTTTGTCTTCTGCTTTAGCTTTTCCGGATTTTCCACATTCGTTCATTTGAGGGTTAACATTACCCCCCTCCTAGACGAATGCCAGTCCCATGGCACTCACCGTCGTAGGTAGCAGGCATTAGCATGCATCGAAGACGTGGGTGGCAAGGACGTCTGTGGTTGCCATGGTGGAGTGTTGGTAGTGGTGGGGAGGAAGGATGTTGGGGGCACGTTGGTGGGTTAAGTGGAAGGTGGTAGGGCAATGGGAGTTGGTGGTAGGCTGTTCTTTGGAGGGGTTGCACTGATGGAGTACAAGTGGCAGTTTGTTGGGGATTCTGTACATGATGATTCTTGGCAGACTTACAGGGTGATAAGGATAGGAATTCAGAGTTGAGTGTTGATGAAGAGAAAACGACACCTTCGTTGGGGTCTTCAATACCTGTAATTGAAAACCTCTCATAGGTGGTTTCTCCCTAGGGGTAGTGCTAATCTTCTTTATCGTGCACAAGACATAGTTTAATTAGTTTGGGAGGCAGGTCGAACTCTAAGCAAGCTGAGAGTATTGTCCTGCACTTGAGAACCCAAACTGTGTATATACTTCGGTACAAATATTATGTGAGTGCTCGTGCATACTTAGATATTACGTAGGTAGAAGACCGTAGGCTGGTTTTGCATAACGACGTGTGGATGAAGCAAATTCATCCATGGTGGGAAGAAGTACATATGAAGGTGTACGCGACATCTTGTGCAATGTGATTGCACGACGTAACATAATAGAACACAGGGATATGCACTATCGGTAGCTGGTAGATATTGGGCTTGTGCGATGAGGACATTGTACTTTTCATGGCCATTCGTGTAGTGCTTACCACAATTGATTGCAAGGGTATTAATGCAGAGTGCACGAGAGGGAATTGTGTGAATGGGTCAGGGTGACAGGTCTAACCATAGGCGAGACAAGCTCCCTAGGTCTGTCTTGCCCTTGATGTGCCCTGAACTATTGTGGGATGCTAGGAGGCTAGGGGACTAGGGACGGAGCCAGCCGACCAAGGTCATTGGACGCACCTAATTTGAGGACCCCTAGGTGCGGTGCTGTGATCGTGGGTGCTTCTTATATTTTCATTCTTTTGTTGTCTTTTTTTTTTTTGACTTGCCCGAGTACAACCATTGCAATATGTTGAGGCTATTAGCCTTTCAATGGGTTGGGAGATATCAAGCTTCGAAGGCTCAGAAAATGGATATGACAGTGATGATTGTGCCCTAGCCTCATTGTTAGAGAAGCCGTTGTTGCAATATTGGTGCGATTGAGGTAACACCCGTCGTGAGCTCACTGTAGAGCTCGACCCAAGAAGAGAGTGTAGCCCATGACTATGCTGTGGCTCGTGCTATGTGGACACTTGCAAGAGTGATTTTCTGCGTTCAGCAGCAAGGCTTTGTTGCGGTTCTTTGTGCGGTGGTGGTCTTGCGGTGATTTGGGCGTTGGATACACTTGCACGAAGACCTGTGTCATCCTGCATCCACTTGTCACTTCATGAGAGTATATGCTTGCTTGCGTCAAGTACATCGAACAAATGCAATCATGTTAAGACATAACTTTTCAAAATGCTATGATGCTGATTGCAATGCCTATTCCAGTGCTTGTTAAAGACATGGCATATACTAACGATAGGTAAAGGAAGTGTGTACAAGTGGGGATCCTACCCCTTTAATCATCAAAAGACAAAAAGTTATGGTAGGATGGCTTGTTAAACTGCTTGTATATCATAGGGGCTTAGTCGATTTGCACTAGGTGGGTGAGTCCAGGTGGTTATGCGACTGGGACTCTACTGGTGCAGGGCTCCTGTGAGGTTGGGCAGGGAACATGTCGGCCGGGACATGAATGGTGTAGTCTCGGGCCGCCACCGTTTCCAAAATGCCTTTGAACAATTCATTAAATTCCTCCCTGTCCCTAGTTGCCCTTTCTGCCCTTGAGCACCTGGTTCCCGAGCATACGTTGGGGGTTTGTGCAACTGGTGTTGCCACACCTTGCGCACTTCTTTGAGCTTCGACTTTCCTGGCCCAGGGATTCTTCGGCCTTCTTCCGGGGCGATGTCGCTTAGGACCTCGTTTCTTTGCATACCTTTTGAGAGTGGGCACGTAGCGCACCGGCGGAGGGGCGTGTGCTGCATGTTCTCGTCGTCCGCGGAGAGCGTCTCTGCAAGCCAGCTGCCCTAGGTTCTCCATGTTTTTCTTGTAGGGGGACCTGCAATATGCAAACCAAGGGTTAGGCCTTGATACGGAATAAGACCGTTTGCATAGGAGGGATTATAGTGTGGGTTATCAAATGCATATGACTAGAAGAGGAGGAGTGGGATGTGCTATGCTCATTGTAGCGGGATGCCCCCTGTGATGATATTGACTTAGCCTCCCGCCATTAGCAGATTTTGGCTCACGCCGAGTTACATCAGCTGGTGGTCATGGATTTGGGCAGGGCTCATCCTCGGAAGGATGGACCGGAAAGGGAAAGGTGTATAGAAAGGGACTGCACCCTGCTTACATCATCAGAGATGTTGGTCAAGGCTTTCCACGGTTGCAATGCGGGGTGCATGCCCTTTGCCCGGAGGTGGAAATGGTCATGTGAGAGGGGGACCGGACGAGCCTAGCCTGTTGGCCCCAACTCTTCTATCTGCGCTTGACTATTATTGCTTGTGTGTGTTGATAGTATCTATACAGGGTAACAAAAGTTATTGTTTATTTATATACATATCCATGGATCCATGTCGCTTTATGAGGATAAAAACCAGCTATAGAACTCCAGGTTGTACTGGAGCGTGGCACACACATCCAGTACTCGTGGCAGCTTACTCAATACTGATAGATATTTTGAAACATTGAGTAGCATGGAACCTTGTCCGAGTCTATTGGCAACATGTAGCTCCTCCTCAGTGAGAACCTTATCAAACAGTGAGTCCTCTTGGCTAGGTTCAGCTAAGTCCGTACCCCGAATGGCAGTCAGCACTCGAAGGGAAGTTGGTGCCACATAGGTTGGGTCTCTTTGAGACGGACATTTGGCCAATCGCTCCTCTGAGACTGTCATGATCTGGGCTCCTAGTTCAGCCATTGCAACGCGGTTCTCACACCAACGCAATTCAAATTGACTTCGGCCCTCTGATAGTCGCCTTAATTTCTCTAACTCTAAGAGATTTGGTTGGCAGAGTGCATCATTGAATGTGACGGTCAAGCACAGTTCGTCGGCTTCCTCGCTAGAGATGAGTCGCATGCATTCGTATAGGAGCCTGGTATAGTGCTCATCAAGATGTTCTTGCTCTTCCCAAGATAAGGGAATTGGCAAGTATTCTTCGAGCTGCTCTTTAGGGAATGCGCCCATGTCCGCAAGGACATAGACACGGGCAAACACCTTGAGCTTAGCATCCAACTCAGTTAAGCATTCTGCGACACTTCTATGTTCCACGAGGGCTTGCTTAGTTGCTATCTCATGCAAGGTTCTAGGAGTTTGCCTAGGCTTTAGCATAGCTGGGGGCTCAGGCCTAGATGAGCAAGATTGGTCAACAATAGGATTGCTTATGCTCTCGGGGATTGCACGTTTTTCTTGAGGTTTTGCTGCTATTTTTTCATGGTTCTTCTTGAATGTGACCGGTATAGATTTGTCACCCTGTTGTGACAGAGTTATATCCACTCTTGATTGGTCAATGTAAGTTCTATTGTCGGTGGATTAAGTGGTGCAAGCAGCCATTGATGGCAATGACTACTTTGATTTTTCAGAGCACATGGATGTGTTTGAGGTTTCACCGCTATTAGAAGAGGCGTTAATGGGTTCATTGGTGGATGGACTCGATGCATTATTCATCAGCTCTCCGGCGCTCTGCGTCCCAATGTTCTTGTGGTCCACAACCGCCAGCAACTATTGTTGTTTTCGCTGTTTCCTCCTTTTTTTTTGGTAAGTGAAGGTGCCTCTCTTAATGACTCAGGACCCTGAACTAGGTCAACCGTTGATGCGCTTGGTTGGGCCTTAGTACTTCCTTTCTCTAGCGTGTCCTCAAGGGACATAGCCATGGCCTGCTGAATAGCCTTGCCAGGTTGTGAGGGTACAATTGTCTCCCTTTTTGGAGAGTCTAGTTCTTCCCTTCTGTTTAAGTCCTCCAGTCTAGGCTTTATGTGCTTTGGAAGTGTTGGAGTTGTTAATGAAGTTGGTTCGACACCTCCTCCACAGGTACACTACTAAGGACACGTTCTGCCAGGGGTATTATCACGGCCAAGGGATGTGACTGCTGTGATTCTTGATTTGAAGTACTAGCACCTACTTTAGTGGACTTGCTACTATTGGTGGATTGCGGCGTCAAGTCCTTAGGGCAATTGGAAGTGGTCGTGTCTTTTGTTGCCCTTAGAGCCCTCACTAGCGTAGGTCGAGCATCAGTTGAGCTAGCCACGGTGAATTGCACAGGCATATCCTTAGGTTGTGAGCTAAGGGTGGTGTCGTGTCCTGTCTCTTGGACATCTGGAAGCTTTGATGGAGATGGAGATTGGGAGTGAGCAGCCACTATCGACGACCGCTGTTGTGCTTCTTGTGCCTGTTTGGAAAAAGAGAATGTAGGAGATCTAGGATTCTTTAGTGGGCTTGGCACTAGCTGAATGATTTGCTCGAGGAATTAGACGATGGTGCCATTTGCTTTGTTGAACGATCAGCCTTGCCATGATCAATGTCGTGACTATGATGCTTGTTATCCTCTTGGAGAATCAAAGGCTCTTTGGGTACTAATGGCCTTTGTGCACGCTCAATTGTCACACATGACATTTGCTTAGTAAGCATGTTGGGCTGAGGCTCTTTCTTTCGAACACTCATGTCCGGTCTCTTGCCTTGGGACCTAGAGTTTCTCTTACATTTCCTCCTGTGCTTTGTTGCTTTTGATACAATCTTACTTTGAGCTGATAGAGATGGTTTAGCAGGGGATTTTGGTACCCAAATCCATCGGTTACCTACGTAATACCCTTGAGCACGTAGCAACACTTTGGATATCCATCGCGGAATTGTGCTGACTCTCCATCGATGCATTCGTCTATAAGGCTTGGGCTTCTTTTGGGGTCTTTTACGATATTTGTAGGTCCAGAGCCCGTCCTTGGCATTGTCTCTTGACCTTCTTGTTTCAAGCATGGCCTTACTCACTGGTTCTTGTTGTTCGACCTGTGCTTGTATTAGCTCTTCCAACAAGTCCTTGCTCTCGATAGTAGGCTTGACTGTTACGTCAGCACCTTCCTTGTCTTTGCCTCGAGGTTTGATGGGGTCACCCTTGCTAAAGGTTGTGACTATCCTCACACCCGGTAATGTTAGGTGTATCCTCTGTGCTACATAGTCAGCCTCGCATTTGGTTGCCCTTTTGAAGGGTCTTCCCAGGAGGGTTTCCTTACCATATTTAGCACTATTTGGAGGAACATGAAATAGGATAGGCAAGCTTTCAGTTTCAATTGTTGCAAGGATATTGCACTTTCCTATGAGTGCTTGTGGAGGTCCCCCCATAAGGGCTAAGAGTTGCATTAGTTGGTGTCAGCTCTGGTTGGCCTAGTAGGGTCCATGCCTCATAGGTTAAGACATTAAAATCTGCTCCTTCATCAATCAAAGCATCGATAGTATGCTCTCTTTTTGCGGTGAGTTTGACCCTAAGATAGGCAGGTGGTACTATGTCTTCATATTCCGGGTCTTGGCTTGTAAATTTAAGCCTTTTGACAAACGCCCTTGAGTCCCCAACTGCATGACCAGATGTGGATTCTCCACTAATGTTTTGGCTCGTCAGTGCAGTGCTATTCAAGGATCTAGTCATTCTCGCTATTGTAGCTTGATGTTGTTGCTTTCCGCTTTGACTAGATGCAGTCCGAACGCAACACATATGTGTTTTTGCAGTGTGGCCTTTTTGCCCTTGTTGGCTAGATTGGCCCATTGAGGGTCTAGGGTCTCTGTTTCTCTCGGTTCAGGTATGGGCTTTTGGTTTCTCTTTTGTCAGTGAGAATTCATGTTCATGTAGAGCCATTACTACACTAGGGTCTAATTTGGGGGATTTGTCACGGTGCGCGTTTTCTCTCCAACCTACTTGGGGGAGGTGCGGAGGGGCAGAGCCCCCTCTGCGGGGGTCCTCTTCTACTGACGGGGTCCTTGAGTGGTTTATCTGAGCGAGTTCCTTCAGTTATTGAATGCAACCCTTACTTTATGGTCACTTAGTGTGCGTGTCGCTCCTCGTGCACTTGTGCTCAGTCAGGCTTTCAATTTCTTTAAGTGCATTCAAGTGCAGAAATTCGCTGTGAGTGCAGCAAACTACTCGAAGCGTCTTATGCACTCCCGCTTTGTTCGGGCCTAATAGGCTTGTTGGTCACTTTTCTGGCCGCCTTGACAGGGTTCAGCGCCTTTCTAATATGTTGCCGCGTTCGTTTTTGGCCAATCAGGTTTTAAGTGCTCAGCACTTTGCGTCTAGGTCTCTGGGTCTTGCTGCTGCCTAATTCAAGCTGCTAAGCGGTTGCTCCCTACGATTTTGTCTATTCCGTGTGCCAAAATCAGGTTCTGAGTGTTCGAAGGACTTTCGACAGTTTGCGCTGCTGAGCTCTAGCCGGGTCAGGTCAACTTTCTGAGAATTTGGTAAAAATTTACACTCAGCCCAGTTGGTCTGAATTGCAGGGTCTGAGTGGATCACTCAGACGGGCCGAGACACAGGGCCGAATTCCTGACTCGGGCAGAGCAGACTCGGACAGGCCGAGGCACTTGGGCCGAGGGCCGAATGTTGAACTCGGATGGGCTGAGGGCCGAATGTTGAACTCGGATGGGCTGAGGGCCGAATCAATAGGCTCAGACGGTTTGACTTGGACGGGCTGAATGTTGGACTTGGACGCCGATTAGGGTTTCGGGCCGAGTGGGCCGAATGGTAAGGGGCCGAGGGCCGATTCTGGGACTCGGCCCAGAAAAGGCCACTCGGACGGGCCAAGTGCGGCGCGACGATAATAGCGCGATGTCGATCTTGCCCGATTCTTGCGATTTACCCAATCATACCAAGGACAAACCTCCAGATCCTATCTAGGGGGATAGGGGAAGGAATTCATGTACCTGACTAGTGTGGTAGGCTCTTCAATGGTGAGATTGGAGCGGATCGTGCGATGGCTCTCTCTCTCCCTCTCTCTCTCTCTCACTGAAATGGTCACAAATGAGCTCTCCCTTGGCCTCTTGGCTCTTATGCCGCTTCCCGGTAAGGTGCTGATGCCCCCAATCACTCACATGCTGATCTTGGGCATCACAAGCGAGCTTTTTGCCATTTTTTGCACAATTTTTGCCATGTTTTACCCTGTTTTGCAACAATAAACCCTAATGCTTATTTTCTTTGTTTTTCTTTGTTTTCTCCTACTCTAATGCATCCAATTCACAAGGTTAATACCTATACTACTTCATTTCACAACATAAATCTCAAAAAAGCAAAAGACCTACTTGCCAAGGAGATCGAATACCATCTTCAACCCCCTCACTTCCTACCTATCTCAAACACCAGTTCGGGGAAAGCCCTTACTTTGATGCTCGATTTGAAGTGCGCAAGTGCTCAAGGCTTGAATCCGTTGGTCCCGGCAAATGGAACCAAAATGTGGGAGCTTTTGCTCAACCGCCAAGACCCATGGACCGCTTATTGCTTCAAGCGTTCCAAGCCAAGCACTAATGGCTACCTCTCACATAGCCGACGCGCCAACCATATCCATGGGTGTAGTGAGCTTACCTCCATGCCGATCGAGTTACCTCCTCTCCTGCACACTCCGGTAGCTCCACGATCCAAGTGCAAGCTTCAAGCAAGATCCATCCCCAAGCTCCACGCTCCAAGCTCCATTGGCGCGAGCAAGAGAAGAGAAGAGAAGAGAAGAGAAGAAGAGAGGAGAAGATGGAGAGCTTCTCCTCCCTGATCCCTCACCCTCACACACTCACTCCCTCACACTCTCACACTCCCTCTCTCAAGCACAAGCTCAAGCAAGTAAGAACAAGAAGAAGAAGAAGAAGAGGAGAGCTACTTTTGGCCACATACAAGAATGAGCTTCTCATTCACTTTTCAACTTTATATACAAAACCCTAAATCCCTTTTGGGCGGTCATCCCCTTTTTCCCTTTTTTTACATGGCCGGCTATAGCCTAGGCCCTTTTTCCCATTGTCCTTCTATCTTCCTAGCTTCCTTTCCACCGCCCATCTACATTTATAAATTGCACGGGTGAGAGCCCGACGCTCCTCGAATTAAACCATGATGCGCTTGTGCTCTTTTACAAAAGTTTTGACTTGTGCTTTTCCTTGTGCATCTTTCTCCCTTATTTAGGACTCTTCTCCTTGTGCGTCTTTGTCTTCCGTTTCTCTTTGCCTTGGCCTTTGTCTTTGTCTTCTACTTTAGCTTTTCCGGATTTTCCACCTTCGTTCGTTTGAGGGTTAACAGCATCAAAATGAAGCGATAAGAAAAGCCATGATCACAAACAAAGAGTAATAGTTTATTGAAATTGAGTAGAGAGCATTCATGGACTAAAGCTCTACATTCGTGTTGTATGTGCAAGTGCAATACTTAGGTAAATTGTACTTAAATGCTAATCATAATTGTATAATAACAAGTAAAATAAGCCACTTCAAACTCAGCATACATACCTCAAGTACTTGTATTGTAATTGTTGGTCTTTATTACATTAGGTGACATAATTGGCTTGGCAAAACACCTTGCACATGGGAAAATACAACAAAGAAGGTTTAAAGAGAATGGTTATGGAACAAATTGCTACTATTATACAATTTGAAGACATTAAACAAACAAAGATAATTTTATAAGATGAAGGTACTAAGCATAAATCTTTGAACTAATAACCATGTTGCCAAGGTTAAAGTTAGTTTTATATATATATATATATATATATATATATTGAGGGAGCTTTTTTTGCTCATTGATCCATAGACAATGAGAAAGATTGATCATGTTTTCCATCTTGGGGCCAAGTACTATTTGGATTGATTCGTTGTGCAATGTTTGAGTGTTAGAGCTTGCTTATATTTAGGATATTTGATTGAGCTATATTAGCAATCCCCCCCCCCCCAACACACGCACGCACGCACGCACACACACACGCATGCACACACACACAAACACACACACACTCTCTCTCCATATATATATATATATATATATATATATATATATATATATATATATATATATATATATATATATATATATATATATATATATATATATATATATATGCATGCATGCATGCATGTATGTACGTATGTATGCAAACCTACATATTTTGTCCTAAAATTCACCCAAAACAACTAAAAAATAGGGGTTTCTCTTAACATTCACCCAATCTTCTAAACTCTTCATCATTGTTCAAGAAAACATTGGCCCACCTATATACAACTAAAAATATAGAAGTCTCTTATTTTTAATTGTGCATGTTTAGATAGCATGATGAAGAATCAACATGATTCTTGTTCAGCATAATATTTAAGAGGGATTACGCTAAGAAAAAAAAGTAGTGCCTAGTACTATGATACTTGAGATATTGGCAAGTAATAAACTACAACTAGAGTAGTTCTTTGCACATCACTTTATCCAAGGCTTTTTAGGGATTCCTAGATAGGAACAAGAGTGACAAGGGGGGTTTTCATGTTTGAGGAGATGAGGAAGTATGCCTTTTGAAGACTACAATTGATTTGATGCACATCATAAAGGATGCAAAAGCCCTAATTGAGAACAGTGCAACCATATTCCTTATTAAAGGAATCTCCTTCAAATTGTGAGATTGGTAAGATACCACCCACACAAGACTCAACCTCACAATATAGTCTAGGATTCAACTCCTATGGACACCCAATTAGAAGTGACTAGGTGGTTCCACGTGGAGTTTGTGTGCATCAATCATATTGCACCTCATCAAGGCTCATAATACTAAGACACCTCATGCCATGATATTTTTGACCATTAACATATTTATTATGCATGGTTTAGCTTGTCGATTTCAAATGAAGCTTCCAACCAAACCAACTTTAAATTCCAAGTATGTGAAAAAGGAAACACAAAATTTATACATAAACATGGTGTTGGGCTGGACACATGAATTGGAATTATTACTCAATCTATGTACTATTAGTATTTCCTTGCTTAATTTTGTAAAAAAACTAAATTTAATTGCCTACATTTTGTTGAATTAGTATAATTTTTAAAAATTTTAGTGTAATTATTTGTTGAAAAATAGACAAAGGCTAAGTCTATATCCTATGTATGCATAAATAAAGTAGAAGCTATGTGAAGTAACTTAAAGGTAAAAAGGTATCTATAACTTTTGAGAGATACTTAGTGTATACTTTATTGACAATGGAAGATGAAGAAAAATGGACATGAAGAAGAAGAAGATTGAACGAGCTTCCATATCTTGTGCCATTCTCTCTTTTGTTGCACATTCATATCTATTTCAATTGGTATCAGAGCGGGAGTGTGGGATCGAAATATCGAATTGAGGGGTGTGACAATTGAGGTGTCCATTGGATTGAAAGCTTGCTATTTGTCATTAAATTATGTACAAATCCTCATCTAATCCATCCAAATGCAAGTACATGGATTCAATAACTATTTTAGATTGGATTTAGGAGCTATTGAGCTCACTTGGAATGCATTTTGGGAGCCATGGAAGGCTGCAAAGGAATGTATAGCAGTAAATTTTTGATTGTCTTCAAGTTTAAATTGAGTCCTGTATTGATTGTCGAAAGCAAGGGGGTTGCTTAAGCTTGGGGTCTACTTATGTTGAAAGGTAAGCATAGGAACTCTCCCTACATTAGAGAGGATAAGGGTAGCTAGGTGTAAAAGGGCTAGAGGATAGGGGAAACCCTAACCCTAACTCCTCAAGTGGCTATATAAATAGCCTAAAGTACACACTCAATTGAGAGGAGAGTGTACTAGTTGTACTTTGAGCAACTAACTAAACAAGATCTTGTCTTGTACTTGAGCTCTCTCTCTCCCCCTTGTGCACACTCTATCAAGCCTCCAACTCTGATTTGCAACAACTTAACCAAGGGGCCTGCTTGCACCCATAAGCACATGGGTAGCTTATGAGCTGAGCACATGAGTTGTTTGTTTGAGAAGCAGGGAGTTTATGCTGCCAAAGAGACAAAGAGAAGAATTGAAGCTTGGTATTGGTTAAAAGAGAGAGCTTAAAGCTCAAAGACTCCATGAAGCATGACAAGAGGACATCCTTGCAATAATCATTGCCATACAGAATAGCCCTAAGACCTTGTTAGATTTGTCACCATCAGTTCATGATGTCATCTAATTTGATTAGCTTATTTTTCAAAAAGGATTTTGATCATTTGTACTATGGCTCAAAAGCCTTAGTACAAAGGCCTAAATTAACTCCTCCTTAATTATCCCTTTTGACACTAGCAAATGATTGAACTAGTTCAAACATTGGGGTGTTCACACTTGAATGAAGAAACTGGTTATGTTAAATATCTCTTCACACTAAAGTAAACAATGAACTAATTAAAATTTGAAACTAGTTCACTATTCTATGTTCACATTGTAGGCTTGGGGAACTAGCTGTTTTGTGGTTAGAAGATCATTTTTCATGCCATTTTTGGGTGCCAATTTGAAAAGGAAAAAGTATCAAAAAATTTCCAAGAAAAGTATCGTGGATTGAGCTTGTCTGGGACTTCATTCTTAGCATGAAAAACTATAGAAAAATAGTAGGAAAATTGGTCATTTTTAGACATGTATTTTGATTCTTTGGGTTATATAGGCACCATCCATTTGAGCCATGTTTTTATCTGTTCTTGCAAGACAACTGATGTTTGATATATGGGCATGATGTATGGGTGCATGTGACAATAGTTGGACACATGTATGACAGACATAGCAATGAAACTCAATTTATGTATATTTTCTTAGGCATTTTGAATGCTTTTTGGTTTCGATTTTGAGCAATTGATGCTTGGACTTGTTCACATACTTGGATAGTGATTTGATACATTACACATTGCTAGTTTTTTTAAATTTGTAGTTGTCATAAAGTTGGAAACTGCATAGATTACATAAATTCTAGGTGACAAATTGACTAAGGACAACTACAATGTATGGTTCTACCATATGAAGAATTTTTTGATGGGGAGAGGTCTATGGGACCTCATTATAGGTGAAGATGCATGCACATAACTTCTTGATGAGCTCGTGCACGAACAAAAGAAGGTGTACAAGGATTGGACAAGTAAAAATTGGAAGTTCTTGCACTGGATATTTATATGCATCTCATAGATATTGATTCTACACATTAAAAAGGCTAGTATATGCAAAGATGATTGGAAAATCAATGCAAAAATGTATGGTACTTGAACGGGGGCTAGGAAGATACAGCTAAAGCATAGATTGCATGGTGTATGGTATGAAAATAGAAGCATCAATGATGACTACGTGGAAGAAATAAAATAGGTTGTAGAGGATCGTGTTGCAAATAATGCACCAGTTTGATGATGATGATGATTTGGTATCTGTTGCTTTAAATGGACTTGGACATGCATACATGCCCCTTAACATCTCCATTTTTGTGAGAGGAGGCTATATGCCTAGTTTTAAAGAGTTTATTGCTTTGCTACTTATGGAAGAGATTAAATTGGGTCTCAATGAATCTAATAGTGGAAAGAATGCAAGTCAAGATAGTGTATTCTATCATTAGAGAGGTTGTGGTATCTCATCTAGACCTAGAGGATCATCATATGGTTGTGTAGATATCTTTGCACATGGTCATAGCACATTTGGACATGATGCTTTTATGCCTAGAGACAGGGGGGAGATCCTACTCTAGTGGTAGAGGATGTTCTAGTCCATAGAGATGGTGCATGTCATTATTGTGGGCAATTTGGTCACTTTGAGAGGGAGTGCATTCACAAGTAAAATGCTATGTTTAGGGGTTGAGGAAGGACCCAGTTGGGCTTTCTACTGGTGGATAGTTTTCACATGGTTCAAGTGTTATGGATGATATTGAGATTTGGCATAAGATAATTGGTCACATGTGAATATATAGCCATTGAAATATATTTAGTCAAAACATATTATGGATAGCTTACCTAAGTTTAGAGTTGGTGGGATGCATAAAGTATGTGAAGCATGTCAATTTGGAAAGTAAGAAAGGCATGCATTTCCATATGAAAGGCATGCATGTAAGACACCACTTGAAGTGATACGTTTTGATGTGTAGGATACAACCACTTGAAGTGATACATTCTGATGTGTAGGATACAAAGACTATAACTTTGAGTGGTTGCAAGTATTATGTTTCTTTCATTGATTATCATACTCTTAAAGTATAGGTTTACTTTATGCATGAGAAAAGTGAGGTGTTCACTCACTTTAAAAGCTTTAAAGCTTTGGTTGAGAAGGACAAGGTAGCATATTAAATACCAAAGGTCAAATGGAGGGGGAGAATATCTCTCCAATGAGTTTTCTATTTTTTTACAAAAAAAAAAGTATATAGAGGTAGTATACATGTAGATATACTCTGTAACAAAATGGAGTTGCTGACCGAAAAGATAGGCATATTGCAGAGGTGGCTTGTACATTAATGTAAAAAAGAAACTTGCCTTATTACTATTCGGTTGAAGCAATTGTTACTATTGTATACATTATGAATAGGACACCCACTTCTGTTGTACATGGTATGACACCCGAAGAGAAGTTTATAGGTAGAAAGCCAAATATATCCCTTTTGAAAGGATTTGGATGTATTACTTATATGCATATTTTTAATGAGTTGTGCAATAAAGTAGATCTCAAAGCAAAAAAAGTATATTTGTGGGATATTCTCTTGAGCAATATAACCCTATTATACATGAGCTAATAATTAGCAAGGATGTTGTTTTTGATGAAATGAGTAGCTGGTAGAGTAATGTGAAAAATGCACTCGGGGCTGATGAGCATGAGAGTGTGGTTGTGCAAAAAATAGGTCAACAATCATAGATATTGAGTAGGCCATAAGAGTTTCCTAGTCGTGGTTTTGTTGATAAACCTTGGAGTGGTAGATTGCGATCACAGGTTACTCCACCAAGTACATCACAAATGTCAAGAAAAGGTAAAGAAAAAGTTGGGGACTCCCCTATTATGATGTATGTATCATCAGGATTTTCTCATGTTGATGTTGATTTGGATGGCTCTAAACAAGCTTGGATGAGGATTTTGGGATTCCAACTATTAAAACAACTCGTTTGTGGAAGGCACAAGAGGATGCTAAAGCATCTAATAGTGATCCATGTCTACACAGGTCAAGTAGAGTAAGAAAACCAATGCATCAATTAACATATGATAGCTACACAGCTCATCACTATGCATACATGGCTAAGGTTATGGAGGATGTGAAACCCACTTATTTTGTGGATGTAGTGAGTAATGACTATTGGGATCATGCTACAGATGAAGAAATGGATGCATTTAAGGATAATGACACATGGGAGTTGATGTCTTTACCTAAAGGCAAGAAAGTTATTGGCTATAAATGGATGTACAAGGTCAAGCATATGGATCTATTGAGCACTATAAGGTATGATTGGTTCTCATGGTATTGATTATGATGAGGATTTTACTCTAGTGGCTAAACTGGCCACTATAAGTGTTGTCATATCAGTGGCTACATCAAAAGTTTGGATCATGCATCAAATGAATGTTAGAAATGCCTTCTTGCATGGGGAGTTACAAGAGGAAATTTATGTGGAGCAGGTTATGTAGATGAGACTCATCCTAATTATGTATGTAGGCTTTGTAAGGCCCTGTATGGGCTAAAGTAAGCACCCATGGCATGGCATGAGAGGATTGCAGAATACATTGTCAGCATTAGATTTTGCAAAGCACAAGCTCATAACTCACTCTATGTATGTGAGAGTGATGTACGTATTGTGGTCATTACCATATATGTGGCTGAAATGCTACTAGTTATAAGAAGAAAAACATGTGATCTGTAACCTAAAGGCCCATCCATTTAGTAGAAGAAGAGACAATTTCCTTCTGAAAAACCAAGACAAATCGAGAAGTTGATAACGAAGTATGTCATTAGGGGATTCGAGTATGTATAAACTTCCCTATAACTCTTCAATACTTAAGCATATGAAATAGATTAGGATATAAGTATTAGTCATTGGGAAAGACATTGCAAAGGAATAGTCCTTATGATTACAAAATGAGGTCTTGATAAACATCCAAACCCTAGAAATGTATTTCTAAAAATGGATTATTTATCTAGTATCAATGTCTCCTCAAGAAGTAATTGAATGCCGCAAGCATCGGAAGACTAGGACCTCATTAATACCTAGGGTTCCTAAGCAAAACACCTACAAATAAATTGTGCCTATAAACTCATCACAAAAATCATAGTAAATATAGAAGATTGAGACCTTCACATGATCAATAAAGTTCAAAAGAATCAAACTAGAGAGATTGAGTTAGGTTAAGGTCAATGGGAATAACGAATATCTATTTCAAGTGTTGTGCTAAGTAGTTAACTCTTCAAAAGATGCTAATGTTCTCAATCATTTAAAGAGTGGTACATTATTTCAAAAGATCGTAATATAATATACTATTTGGGAAAGATTGTGTGGCATATGTCTTGAACAAAGACTTGGACGTGATTTTAAAAATTGACCAATAATAGTTTATATCAAGATGAAGGGTGGATATAACTAGCATTGTGCCTCCCCAAGGGCAATATCTGGAGACTCCTACATCCAAGCTAGTTTTGACCTATCTATGGACACTTGACCTATGCCTAGATATGGGGTCTCATATGGAAGTTTCCTTCTTATGGCAACATGGAAACCAAGGGGATATGGTCTAGTAATCATAATTTTGTTGCTGGTCCTATCATAGAGGATGAAATCTATATGGCTTACAATGTAGCAATGCATCCTGTGCGCGAGCTTTAGATAGGGTGAATGCCCTCCAATAGGGCAAACTTTTTGTACTCATGACTCTTATGAAGGGATCTATTAATGTAATAAGATCAATCAATTTTTTTTGGAAAGGAATGGTTTACATGTTTTTATGTACATAAACTAAAGAAAATGTGAAATGGACCTTGTGATAACAATTAATCAAAGAGTTGTTTTAAAGTGATTAAACAATATCTGTTGCATGTTATGTTTAGATAAATAAAGAATTCCATGTTTACAATGGAAAGTGGGTGAGTGAATTTTTTCCAATGAAAGATTCTCAAAGGCTAGGTGGACCCAATTAGTTGGGTGCTTTCCAATTATGGAAAATTTAGGACAAAAGTTGATCTATGACTTCCCTAATGTTTGGTCATAGAACGTGGTCAAGCATCATTTTAGGGAATGGAGATGAGATTTGGCCTTGTGGTGGGAAAAGGGGTCGGGTCCAACTCCCCTCATCTCTCACTCACTATAAACCAAGTGCGATGAGTGATCTACCCTCTGTCTTGGTTGATTACAATGTGATTATCCTCATCAAGTGCTAGAATTCTACTAGTGACTATTAGGTCCATAGGAACCCTTAGGTTGATCCTCATGGGCCAAGACCAAGTGCTTCACTATGAGGTGGACCTAGGGTCAGCCAATTAGACCAATGTCTGATTATTCTTTTGGAGTATAGATGATAGTAATTGGGATATACCCTAGTGGAAGACTACTAAACACTACCTTCTGCTTCAAGCAATGGGTATAATAAAACTATAATGAAACTATTATAGAAGCATGATATTATATTATACATATCATTTCTTTTGATAGCTTTTGTGTGATTTAGAGTGTTAGCCATGAAACTGATTAGTGTGCAAGTCACAATACTAGAACATGATGCTTATGCAAGAACCCTCTTGCCACATGAAGTGTCTTGGAATGTGAAGTGTTCCTAAACCATACCAATGCAAAGAACCAAAAGCACCTAGGCACATAGTGTAAAGAAGGGGAAATATGACTACTTGGGGAAAATAGGAAAGCAATACTTCCTACTATAGTGGCTAGGTATATAATATGTATGGGGTTTCATTTTTGGATCATCAGCTAATACGAATACTCTTTTATCTTCGTATTCTTCTCCTTTAGCTTTCATGGCCTCCTCTCCCTTCTCTCTCCTCTTTTGGGCATTCTCTCTCTTCTTCCTCTCTTTCTCTCTCTTCTACTCATTCTCTCTCTCTTTGCTCAACATCCTTTAGTATAGTTGGTATCAGAATCTTGACCTTTGGTCCCTTCTTCTTTCTCTTTTCTCATAGCCAATTGCATTTTACAAAAAAAAAAAAAGTTCAAACAAGTATAGTAGGGACAAGAGCTATAAGAAGTAGTTATGGAGTACCACAAGGTGCTAGCAACCTTTCTTGGAGATCTCACAAGAGCTATGGCCAATTGGAGGTAGTCAAGTCAAATTTAGCAGCTCATTTTCAACTTTGAGGTAAAATTTTAGGGGTTTTTGGTTGAAGAACACTCACAAGAGTTGGAGAGAGTTTTAACTATAGTTATTTTTTCAAAAGAGAGTTCTTTTTCTTCATTCTTGAGAGCTTCCATAGAAGCTACAAGAAGAAATGTCTTCCTCTCTCTTGAATCTCATCTACCAATAACAAAGGATTGAAGAAAGAAACTCTTGGCCTCCCAAGCTTGAGGAAGAGCACCATTTTGTGGAGCTTTCAAGCCACATGGACTTTCATACATTCTATGATAGCTCTCTTCATGATGAGAATGCTCCATTACTAAGTAGCTATGGCTTATATGCTTCATCTCAAGCATTCTACTACAGCTACGACATCTTGTGGAGCTAATAAGAGTACCACCCGATGATTTTTCTATAATGCCATGTGGGTGATAGGGAGCATACTAGTAGTCCACATTGTTTTTTCTCCTCAAAATCAAGGATATCATACACAACAACAAGACCCATATTTTTTTGAATTGCTTCTACTATAATGTTAAGAAGGGGAAATATGACTACCCGAGGAAAATAGGAAAACAATATCGGCTACAATGGCCAAGTATATAATATGTATGTGGTTTCAAAAGTGAGAGAGCTCAAATGTTGAAGAAGAATGAGCAAGAGGCAAGGAATGACGGTTAGAAGCCTTATGAAGCACCATAGTTGATCAATGCAATAAGGAATGGAGCTAAACTAAGAAGTGAGTAGCATCACAATTTTTTCTATAATTTATGAGGGTTGCCTAGAAGGCCCAAATTAGCAAGACCACCACACTCCACATCTCAAACTCAAGCTAGATGTGCAAAGAGTTTATTAATGAATGCCCTTGATGCATTGGAGGAGGAGGAAGAAAAATCTAAAGGGATCTTGGGCTATGATTCCATGGTAGCTTGTGGATGAAGAGGAAAGAGAAAGTCTTCTTTCAAAAAGTGACTATGGCTAAAAACTTCTCTAACCCCTAGAGCTCCAAATTTGACCTTGGGTCCCTAAAATTTGCATAGATTTAAGTGACAAGATGCTAAATTGGCACGATTACCTCCAATTAGACCTCCTCCTACCAAGGCTCCTAAATGTAAAGAAAGGGACATATGACTACCCAAGGAAAATAGGAAAACAATATCGGCTATAGTGGCTGTATATATAAGATGAATGGGGTTTCATTTTTGGATCATTGGTTAATATGAATACCCTTTCATCTTCATCTTCTTCTCCTTCAACTTTCATGGCTTCCTCTACCTTCTGCCTCCTCTTCTTGGCATTCTCTCTTTTCTTCCTATCTTTCTCTCTCTTCTCCTAGTCTTTCTCTCTCCTCTTCTTCCTCTCTTTCTCTCTTTTCTGCTCATTCTCTCTCTCTTCTCAACCTCCTTCATTACACATAGTGCAAGTTCAAAATATTACAACCATGAAGGAGCTATAAAGAAAAAGAGGGCTTTATAGTAATTACACAATCAACTTGCTAGTCATATTGAAAGAATTATACAAAAAAGTCCCCTATTCACCAAATAAACCATGGCCATAAAAGATTCTCCATTTTCCACAAATTATATGTGGGACTAAATGTGTCCAAGAAAAAGTTTCTAATATTTTATTTTAAAGGTTCTTGTAAATAGAATGCTAAAATAGCATGGTTTCCTCTACTATGCATTATTCAATATCTCCACATGTGATAGGCACTTGTCTCAGGTTCCACATGCTTAGATCATGGTTCTGGCACAACATCCACATTGTCGCCCACAAGTTTTTGAGCATGAATAGCTTATTGGTTGACCCAAAGGGGTCATCTGTGAATGAATGTGTATTACTACATACGGCCATTGGTGACATATCTCAAATTTTTGTGACCTATAAGTATATAGGGGATGCAGTTGTGGAGGCTACCCCATATAAAGAGTATGGTTGAGTTCTAAGAGGGAAAATTTTACATATATAGATCCTCCAATGTAAAAAGAATTTTCTATGATAATGGGTGCTATAATTACCTCAAAATACAAAATTGGTCAAACTCCTTAATATATATATTCATCCCAATTTCTAGATTGTATGCTAGTTGCTTGATAGTCACTGTAGAATTTGTACATGCAAAATCTACCTACACATGTGGTACAAATACTTACTTTGCATGAATAACCTTACAAGGTACCAAATTGCATTAGACCTGAGACCAAGGACCTTCAAGGGTTGCACCTTATCATTGTGTCCATAAAATGAGTGAGTTTAGCAAAAAAAATATTCTAATGTAATTTCTTTTATTGATAGAAAATAACCTTTATATAAGGTTTTCTTTAAATCTCTTCAAAACTTAGACTTTGAAAGTAATCCATTAGTCCATTTAGAAAGAAGGGATTATTTTATCTATGATAATAGATTTGTATAAGGGGCTTTAAAATGTCCCTTGAATAATGATGTCTTAAAAGTGCATCCACATGCCAAAGCTATGTAATGATTTTGTGCCAAACCTCACATGAATAGGTGTCATCACTAGAAATCTTGAGACTCTCCATAGGTTCCTTAGGGCTTATAGAGGAGTCATTATACTTGAGAGATTCAATAGTTGTCAAAGTGTTCATTAGAATAGACATTATGCTTCAAAAATTAACATTAAAAAGTAGTTTTTCTCCTCCTAGATTTTGGAATATAGAAGGATTCATTTATCCATGACAATAGGTTTGCATAAGGGATGTTTGAAGGCCACTTGAACAAACATTATACTTGATCTCTTAGAAGTGCACCTAAAAGCCATGACATGTAATTATATTGTGCCTATATGAACAGGTGGCATGACTTTCCAAGAGTTGCTTATTGTGTTTTAGAGGAGGCATTATGCTTGAGAGACTCAATTGTTGTCAAAGTGTTCCTTAGTGTTCATTAGAATAGTCATTATGCTTGGGAGATTGAATGGTAACCGAGTCCAAAGACATAAATATATTTTAATGCCCATCCTTGTATGAATAGCTATCATACTCAAAAGATTAAGACTCTTCAATTGTTAGTTAGGGCCCATTAGAAAGGCGTCAATATGCTTGAGAGCTTCTTAAGGGATTGAAGGATACAAAATAGTTGTGGCTTTTTCCTCATTCAAACAACAAAAATGTGCTCCCTTTTTCCTAGGAGGGGTATAGTCACTTATGACGCAAAATGGCTTTTCCCTAATTCAATCAACACAAATGAGTCTCCCTTTTTCCTTGGAGAGGTATACTCACTTATATGTATCTCTCTTGTTGGTTTTTGTTTCCACATCTTTAAGATAAGAAAAGACAATGCCAGCATCGGGAAAGAGAGCTCAAAAGTTGAAAACCCATTCTGAAAAAGAGAGTTCAAAAGTTGAAGACCAACTTTTGTACTTGGGAAACTATTTGAATATTTTCTATAAACCAATAGATTCAATTGTACTATACACAAATGAGAGTTACAAACACTTTCCATATATATAGATTTAAGAGATATTACATGATGATTTGGTGTACATTTCACTTTTATGTGAAGAAATATACACACTATCAATAATAGTTGACATGGTAGCTCTTTTTTCTTGTCCACACTAGCACATGTTGGTTTGCTTCTTATTATGACTAATGGGGAGTCCTTAATTTTTTGGACATGTAATGATGAAGCTAGATAAACCGAACTGCTAAACTTCATAGGTCATTGTGATCTCCAAGAGCCTATTGGGAGGCATGTTAATGCTTGAGATTGATGGGATGCAGTTCCTTTGGAGAAAGCTATACATTTTGTCAACCACAACACGTTCGAACCAATTGGTACCTTGCTTTACTTTAAGCTTGGATCTACCCACTACATGGCAAACTAATGACATGTCCTTGCTTGCCTTTTCTACTTCTTTGAGCTCTTGCATTAGTTCATTTACAAATGTTGCTTTGGTTGATGATGATTGGACACAAAGAGAAACTTCATTGGAGGATGGTTGGTCAGGAGTAATGAGTTCTTCGAGGGGTATTTGATGAAAGAGAGGGGTTAGATTAGGTGATGATTGAGTGAAGCTTTCAAGTACAGTATGCCTAGGGTGGATGAAGTTGGGAATCATATGTGTGGAAACTTTGGGCATTGTGTCGAAAACGGGTAAGACAATGTGAGGGTGTTGATTAGGTAGTGAATGTACAACTTGTGGAGGAGGGGAGGAACGTTCGACATGTAGACAAGAGGGGGAAGCACGAGTAAGAAAATCTTGCACTTGGGAGGGCATGGAGTCATGCATGTGGTGGCCATGTGCATGATGACAACAACTACTAGGTAGCACATGGTTATGAACATGAGTATGGCCATGATCTTGAAGAAGACTAGTAGTAGCACTGCTTGGAACATGGGTATGCTCATGGGTATGACAACTATCAAGTAGCACATGGTTATGCACAGGAATATGACCACCATGATGTTGAAGAAGATTGGTAGTAGCACCACCTAGCCCATGGGTATGCTCATCAGGTTGAGTGATAGGTGGATGGCCATCAAGTTGCGGACTAGTGATAGGAGGTGGCATATGGGTATGCCCAACATCTATAATAGTAGTAGTAGTAGTAGTAGGAGCAGCATGTGGCATGTGGGTTAGATGCCCATCAATATCGCTAAGGCAATGGAGCTGTGCGCGGATGAAGGAGTGCAAGTGGTCGAGCAAGAGGCTCGTGAGGCCGGGGCAGTCCGTGATGGGGGGCTCTGCAAAGCCGTGGAGGGCCTTACAAACGTACACACCAAGAAGGTGCTGGCCATCAGCAGCAGCAGCTGGCGACTCCATCCTGCGAAAGGCGAAGCGATGGGAGGAGGGCACCCGAGGCAGCCCCGCCTTGCATTGCACGCTGGTCAGCACCACCACCCGCTGCAAGGACCCAACGGTCCCAATCAAATGCCTGAGGGCCAGAGGGGCCTCCACCTCCCTTTCTTCCCCTCTTCCTCCTTCCCCTTTGTTTGTGTCAGCCCCTCCACCTTCTTCCTTGTCACTAAAGCTGCCCCTCCTGTACAAAAAGCACACCCCTTCCACCCTCCTCGCCCTTGCTAGCATCCCCTCCACCTCCCCCCTCTTCAAGCTTGCCATGCTCCCACCCTCGTGTTGCCTCTTCCTTTTCCTCCCATATACCCAAGTGAACACCACCATGGCCAGCATGCATGACATCATTAGAGGCATCCACCCACCCTTGGGCACCTTGCTCAGCACTGCACCCAGGTTGCATGCCTCCACAAACCCAAACAACAACATGAAGGCCATGGCCAAGGTTCCGCTCCCCCTCCACACTACCACCATCACCAGGCTCACCAGCACTGTGGTTATCAACATCACCATCACCACTGCAACCCCTACATTCACATCCAAACGTTTCTTTTAGTCTTTGAAAAAACAACATGGCCAATGTGAGATTGAACAAGTACATGCCCAAACTAATAAATACATGTGCAAACTTAACACACATCTTAGTGTCTTAATTTTATTGGCCATGCACCATATTTATGTTGCAACTCATAGATATAAATTACTTATGAAATTTGACAAGTGACTCTTCCTAACTCAAAGGTAACATGAGACTCTAAACTGGACCCACCAAAATACACTATCTATGTCTTTTCACACATTATGATAATGCATTAGCCACACTAGCAACAGGTGTAATGACAAGTAATTACAATAAGTGCATCTATGCAATGTGTGAATATAAAAAAACCAATCCATCTCTTACATAGACTCCCCTTCTTGTACTTATCCTAAAAGTAAGTAGCCAACATATCCAAGCTCTTTATGAAAACTTAGCTTTATAACTATGGTAATACTCTTGATTCTTGGCTAGCTTTTATCGAACAAATGAGATAAATGGCATGAAAAGCATGTGCAAAGTTCTATTGATGGTGGCTAACTTAAAAGAAACACAAGTTCATTGCTAAAAGAATTGATTTTGCCTACTAACAAAAACTATCCTATGCAATTGGTATTAAGAGCAATGTATGATTGGTAGTGCTAGTATGAAAATGCAACAAACTACATTAGCCAGTCATAGTGTGGAAAAAAATGGCCCTTTCTAAGGGTGACAATAGAAGCTCCATGTTAGCAAATGCAAACCTAGGCCTCCACTAAAGTGAGTTACTTAGCAAGAAAAAAATTCTAACCTACCTTATACATATGCTTAGTTTTATATCATGATGTAATATGAGCATATGCTTGTTATACATGCAATGCCATGATTTTCTTATTCCATTTTTTAATGGAGCCACATTTTTATAGATATCAAAATTCTATCTACACTAGCTTATACATTGGCTTAGGTCTATATTTTGATGTAGTAGACCATATGCTTTGTTATACAAGCAATGTTGTAATTTTTCTTGCTTAGTTTTTTTATAGGAGTCATGTGTTTTTAATATCAAAATCTTTCCTTTGTTCTTGACTACTCGAAACTTAAGGCAAGATTATAGAAACACTATTCACATGATCCCCTATGATACATACTCAAGGTCATGATTAGTAGAAAGGAATACTTGATACTTCTACTCACTTTCAAGTTCAATGTGTGATTTTGCATTTTAATTATTGTTCTCTTAGAAAGACTTTAGATCCCCCAAAGCTTGCATACTTTGTTGAATGAAATTTAAATAACACAATATATTTAGTTTGTGTTTTGCACCACATTTTATGAATAAGAGTCCTAGAGTAGAAATTGTAATGCTAATTAGACCTAATGTTGGATCCTTTAATCTTAGCTTGATATCCTCATGTTATTTACTTTTCATGTTCCAGTTTTGAACAAAAAATGCTTACCATAGGCATTTCCCAAGGCAGTTGCATCTTGAAAGAAGACAACCAAAAGTGTGCACAAGAACATCAATGCCATGTTTATCTCTGGGGAGTAGACCTGCCCTTCATGTTCTTGTGATGTGTGAATAAATTGAACTCGAGGAAAACAATCTAATGCCACACATTGCTTGATGAGCGAGAAGCAAGCTGAAATAATGCCTTGACTAGCCACTATGGCTGCAAGAGTGGAGGTGATAAACATTGGCCAAAAAACACATTTAGGTGTGAACTCATAAAATGCTTGGTCTTTGTGCCCTGGGTTTCTTATGAGGTAAGCTGTTAAACCTGCATAGGTGATCAAATTGGAAGGGTACACTCCAACAAGAAACCCAAGCTGCAAAAAGGGTGATCAAATCACTTAAAATTCTTTCTTCACACTAATGCAATTTATGCAAGTTCTCAAGCAATAAAGTGTATTTGGCATGCCTGCATTGATGCCTTGTCAAAGTGGCCAAGGTCTGCAAACATAGCCTCAGCCCCTACATCCATAAAGATGTATTATAAGAAGTAGTCACAACATCTTTTTAAAAAGTGGACTTGCCAAAATTCTAATAACTAATAAATTTAAGGTTCTCTTCCAAGAAGAGGTGGAGAATGCCATGACTACATGAAAGTCAAAATCAAACTTTTCCAAATGAAGCATTGAAATACATAGTTTGCATAAGAACATGAACAAGTTAATAAATAAAGTGACTTATGAAACCTATTACGAGTATAGAATGTGATTGATGAAATTAAAATTAACTTTTAGGGTAAAGGGGACACTAAAATGACATCCTCCAAAAGCAATACACACTCAATCCCAATTTAAGGACACCGGTTTGGATTAAAAATGCATAATCTTATTAGTTGAGGTTATAATACAAATTCTTATGTGGTAGATACAAACTTTTTGTGAGTCACAAATGGATCTTGTAAAACCTTTTAAAAATTCATCCTTGATTGTCAGTGCAGTATCCTCTCATCATCATTTTTTTGTGATTCATTTATATATTCATTGAAAACATCAAAATGCCCCTAAACTTTTTTATGTGATTATAATATTACTTATATAGTTCAAATATTGAAAAATATTATATAGCTTACTGGATATAAAATTCCCAATGGGGAACTATTTAGTGTCACTCTATCAATCCCTTTAACTTGTTGAGCCTTTCCTCAAATTTTCTTCTGTAATACTTCATCCTACCTACAATCTAGGCACATGAGACACAATGTACATATGTGAGGAATGATCAAGAAACACCATTTTAGTTCTGACAGGGGGTGGGGTAGGTCACCCATAAATATATAAATGTACCAAATGGATTCAACAAAAGTGATTTCTAGATTCCCTCTTTTAGACATTTTTTACATACAAAAAGGGATCATGTAATGGGGATATTCATAGGTCGAATTGAGAAAGGGCGTGTGTTATTCATGATTAATTTATAGATAAGGGGTCCTTAAATTAGGCTTTGAGCATACATAATAGTGAGGGTTTACTTTAGTGAGCCCCTCAAGAGCTGGACACTCACAAACTAACACACACATAAAACAATAGTAGCTTGTCTCACCTATAAATATATAAGATGACATGTTTTAAGACATATAATTGTAAGTGTTCAATTTATTATTTGGAATTAAAACTAGCATTTTCTTCATGATTAGGAATTTCCAAAGTTAGAATGAGATCACAGTGAGAACATATTGAAGAGACATTCGTGTGATCTTTAATAGAAACAAACTTGACTACATTTACCTGTTATACAAAGAGTAGTTCCACTAAGTGCAAGCCACCCAAATTTTCCATGGCGAGAGAAGAAGAGTAACATGTGATGGGGGGATACTGCTTTATATACCAAAGGATAATACATGACAATATTGTAGGCACCAATCAATGGAGTTGTGATTAGCCATGCCACAATTATAGGAGAAAATAGGAAGCTTATACGTTTTGTTCCAAATCTTTGAAGAAGAAATAGGCATATGAGAAGGAGTATTGATATAAGAACCACTACACCTAGCAAAGTTTCAAAAGTACAAAATGGATTATAACATTTCTCCATCAATAAAGAAATGTGCATGTAACTTGATAAGATGATAATATAAAGAGCTTACTTTGATGGAGTGTGGGGATTGCTATCTTGAGGCCTTCTATTGCTGACAACACTATAAGCATACAACATAACATTAGAAACACTGTAAGGAATCAAGAATGAATGAGATGATGACCTCACATTTGAAGAGAACACTACCTTAGAATATGAATTTCACATTGATCAAACTGAAAATATTACTTAGTTGCTTGACTAAGTAACTTGATATGTCTAGGTGTTAATGACAGTTTGATGCCTTTGAGAATGTAGGATCAAGCTCTTTAGTCTCAAATGCATGAGTGCAATAGTTTGCATGGCATAGATTTGAAGTTGGCTCTCTAGGTTAGGAGACTCACAAACTTAGCACCTAGTAAGCTAGAGAGAGAGAGAGAGAGAGAGAGAGAGAGAGAGAGAGAGAGAGAGAGAGAGAGAGAGAGAGAGAGAGAGAGAGAGAGAGAGAGAGAGAGAGAGAGAGAGAGAGAGAGAGAGAGAGAGAGAGAGAGAGAGAGAGAGATGTGCATATGCATGCACACATACATGTGCACACTGGCACATGCATGCCTGCATGCATGCGTGAGTGTACACACACACAAAGTAGTGCATACCTGAAATTGCAGGGGTGAGTACACCATCTCCCATAAGCATGCATGTAGCAAGCATGGTGATGCCAAAGATTGAATAGCTAAATGTCTTATTATGGTTAAGAAAATCCAAGAATCTCCTTTGAATTGATGAATCATCATAGAATATCCTCGAAGAGTGATCACTACATTTTGAGACTTTGTTGCTTGGCAAGGCAATCCATCTACCAATGCATGTGTGTTGGCAAAGTAAAGAATATAGAGCAAAGGTTCCGCCTGCAATATTGATATAAAGTTTGAGAAGCTTAAGGTCTATATATGCCCATGTACATAGCAACCTGCATACTTAAACAATAATACTATGTGAGATTGTTTAGATTAATGTAATTATAAGGGATACCTTCCCATTGATCATCTGCATGCAAAAGAGTCATGGACATGCCATATACATGTTGAATTACATCCTACTTAATCACTATTTAGCTATATGAGATTGTTTACAAATTGTGCATGATATAATTAGAGGGTGTACCTTCTCCTTGATCATCTGCATGCAAAACAAACATGGCATACTTGACAACTCCAATCAATGTGAGAGTCCAAAATATGATGCTTAAAATACCAAGGTAGTCATCTTCATTCAAGTTTTCCATGGGTATTGAGGAGTAGAGATACAATGGTGTTGTACAGAGCCCACCGTATACCATGCCTAGTGTTTGATATGCTAGCATGAATGTTTTCCATTGCCTGAAGAAGGACCAACAACTAGAACATGTTAATACTTTATCATTACAATATTGTAGCATGTGTAATATCCATTTTTGGCAATTTATCCACTCAACTTTCTTATGAAAAATGATATAGATTACATATCTTAGGTAATTTTCTCGAACTAATGCACAATACCATCATTTTCTTGAACTAATGCACAATACCATCATTTTCTACTCAATATTGAGTTTTCTCCTCTCATAGTTTTAGCTTGTACTGCCGAGGTTTTTTTTTCCTTTTATGATTTGATCAAGTTTTTATGCGGTCCAAAATGGCATGTCTAACCCATGTTGGTATTATAAAGTGTACATGGAAACCCGAGGTTTAGTGCTAAATAATTGGCAACTTACTTGTAAAAAATGTGGTAGTTTTTCAGCTTGAGCACACAAGGAATGTGAATAAATTTGAGGATGGTGTGAGGAAGGGACTCTCATGTGTTAGATATTGCTATTATCTCTTAATGGACCTCTATAATGATTAATATGGCTATTATCTCTTAGTGGACCGCTATAATTACTGAACGAAAGGCTTGCCTGTTGGAGGGAGGAGAGCCGCCTGGTTTCTCAGGAAACGATTCCTGGTGATCATGGCCACCCTTCACGTTCAGCTGAAAGTCCGTTATTCCGGTTCCATCACCACCTCCATCGGCCCGGAGATGGCTCATCTTACGTGCGTCGAGCTTACCTGAAGAGGAACGCCATATTAATTATAGCATATCGTGTAGTAGCAGCTGCAGTAATATTGCCTGTATGATTGAAGCTCTCATACGCCTTGTTATATTTTTTGACCCATTAAAGCAAAGAAAACACGGAGTAGCATATTAGATCAGCCATAGACTGCGCTCAGCACCAATGGATGTAAATTTACGACAGAAAGACAGAGCGACCGATCATACTAGCTGCGGGGGATAGTCCACTATCTACAGCTTCAATAGGATCAAAGCTTCAATACTGATGCTATTGAAAGCATTTGTATTAGCTGAAGGATGCAGTAACCTTTTACTAGACAGAGAGAGAGAGAGAGAGAGAGAGAGAGAGAGAGAGAGAGAGAGAGGCAGGGAGGGAGAGGTGTGCCCGCCGCGAGATGATTATCTTTTGCTCTCACAACCTATGACCCTTCTTCTTATAAAGCCAAAAAGTCTCACATTCCCTCTTAACATGACCTAAACCACTCTTTGCTTAGCACTTAAACACGACCTAAACCACTCTTTGCTTAGCACTTAAACACCACCATTGTTAAAAGGCATTGGAGGCACACTTACCTAGGTTGTTGTACATAAGAGACAACCTTTCATAAAAGAAAAGGCTACCCTCCCTCCAACCTAGCTCTTGTCGTAAGACCTTTCCATGGGGGAAAGCTACTTTGCCTATCACTTTTTCTCGAGAATGTTTACATTAATAGATACAACACAGCCTATTACAAAGGTTCATTTGCCATGCAACTAGTTAGCCCATCACCTTAACTACTTATGCTCATTTCTATTAAAAAATCTTAAGATGAACAAGAGTGTGAAATTTAGACACCCTTGAAACATTCTCACAATTTAGCTTCAAAGTTGTCAAACACATAAGTTAGCTCTATACCATCCAATTTCTTTGGCTCTCAACATCAATTACTTATGAGCTCAAATGGAACGGCTATCATACCATACTAATCTCTAGAAAGGGCAATATTGATAAGAGTATACATGCAATGCATCACATCTAATCCATTTTAATTTCATCATTTAGACACCTCCCAAAATATGCCAGGGGTATACTAGAGAAGGCATGGGAGGTCATAATTATAAATATAAACAAGGCTTAGGCTTATTGAGCTAAAGCTATGTTCCCAAATCAAAAGTAATTAACTAATTAGAATGGGATGATACAACTCCAATTTAGAGACTCATGATCATTGTTTATTTGCATGAAGTATGAGGAAGTAAAAGTTCCATTTAGCTATGCATTAAGTTCATCTTGAGAAAAAAGTTAATAAAACATTGCATATGTTATAGTAAGCTCCATTAAAGATGTTTAGACTCATTTTCCAAATAATATATTCTATTAATTGAATGAAATGTCTTGCCATACACAAGCATCCCACTCTAGCAAGTTTAACTTCAACGTTGCATGTGTGTATGCATAAACATCATCAATAAATAAAATAAGCACATTAGCAAGGTGCACATGTGCATGCATACATAGACACATGAAGACTCAAACAAACTTGTGTATGGTTTCATGCACATATATGCATGCCTCACGGATGGACCTCAAAAAATGTAAGTGTACCATGTGCAATCAACAGAATGGCTATGTTATTTCATAAAACTCACAAGATTGCATTTACAAAAGGGGCTTATTTATTACAACTTGAAAAAAACCTTAAGTTTGTTAAGAAAAAGGGATCATTTCATTGTCTTATAACATGAACGTAAAGGATACATTGTAATACCCTATGAGCTTAGTGATGTGGATGATTTCTTAGAGGTGACCCCCTAAGATACATACGCATGTGTGCAACACAACCACACACATGCACATGTGGTAGCTAAATTGCATGTTATAGTATGCATCTACACAACTATTGTGTTAACACTTAGGCATTGCACCCCATCCATTCATAGTCTCAATATCTGTATATGGTCACCTTAATGGGTATTAATACTCCATGAGTCTCTTAGTTCCAACACAATTTTCCACCACCAATCAGTAACTAGCCCTAGTTAGTAGCATGCCATATGTGTGATCATTTGTAGGGTACATTTAGCTATATAGTACAATTAAGACATTATAGGACAATAATGCAGTTTTTTTTCCAAGGACAATGCCTTCACAAGATGGCATCCTATGGTGTTAACCCTTGCCTTGCTCTGCAGAAATGAAAATGTTAAACCACTTGAGCTACTTAATTTTAAACCCTGTGTACACGAATACTTGCACACATATGAACATACATGAATGCATGTCTAGTTAAATGCACACACATACATACCTACAATTTCAACATTTGTACATGCATTAAACTGCAACACTCTAGTGGTACAAAATTTTTTGTACATTGTACATTGACATGTGATACAAACACTATTGTACAATTTCCATCAATATGTACTCACATGTAGAACTAGAAATCAAGCTGATACAAGTAGACTGAAAAGTAGGTTCAAATGGAGAGGTGTGATGTAAGGGATAAGAGTACCACATGAGTAATTGCAATATATTGATTTCCTTTATGAGCCATGTCTATTTGTATTGGACAAGGTTTGAAACCAACACGTATACCCAACAGACATTTTGAAAATAACAAGGGGCATTGGTGCTACTATGACCATTGTGTATCACATTGAACTAACATATTACCAAAGAGAGAATTTACCACTTTTTCTTTTTAGGCTATTAATGATTTTCTCCAATGTTAGATCTTTAGTGTTAAAACGTCTCTCCAGGACTTCTAGTGATGTCCTGCAATAAAAGGGATATGGCAATGCAATACAAAAAGCTTGCCTATATCTCATTATTCTTCCTCCCTTTATCTCTTTTGTGCTATCTTTGGGCTTAAAGAATTAGAATGGACACACAATGTAAGCAAGGTGTTTAAGAGGAGAATTGAACTCATGCTTCAACTTGTAGCATTGCATATTTTATTCCCCTAGTGGCCAACACAATTTGTTTGGAATCAAATGCAATTGATGAGGTTTTAAGAAGTATTAAGCCATTTCTACATCTAGAATCATGCAAAGAATTAGAAGAGACATGTTAGATATTATGCAAGAGCCCAAACAAAGCACTTATGTGGAGGAAATATCTATGGTTTTTTAATTAGGAAGCCATGTGAGGAAGTTTGTGACGTTGAAGGTGTGTATGTGAGCATTCTATAATTGTTGTGCTTATGGATTGCCTGTAAGTGAAGGGTTGGTATTGTGAATACATAAGTGAAGGGTACTAGCTTACTAAAATTTAACATTAAAAGGGAAAAAGCCCTCACTAAGTTACCAGTAAATACCACCATCATGAAATGTGTCAACTCTCAAACTCTTCATTAAATAAAGAAGTAGAGAAAAGAACTTAAAGTCAAGATCTTCTCTCTCTTCTTTTCCATATTTGCATGTTTATCCTTGTAATATTCTAAAATTTTGATTTTCTCTTCATTAAGGCATAGTTTTCTAGCACATTGTATATACAAAGTAGATACAAGACATGTGAGTCATTGCATTTGTTTTTGTTGTCACAAATACCCATTAGTACATCTATTATAATACCCTAAGCCTACACTTTACAAATTAAACATTTATAATCTACTCCTCAACATGGTAATAGTCATTTATGTCATTTAAAAATACACCCTTGAAGTAACTTTATGGTTTTTAAATGCATACTTGAAAGCTTGAAATTTTTATACATTATGTTGACTTTGTACTCTTTTCTTTTTCCATCAAAACAAACTAGATCCTCTATGCCTAGATTCTTTCGATGCTTCTCACCAATGTTCGATTCATGTGGCAAGATTGACCATGGGAAGTTGATATAAGGAACATAATCCAAAATTTGTAATCTTTGGCAACTTAGACTAATACAATGTTGAATGTATAAAAATAAAATGCGTAGGGATGTAACACCATTGGTATATTGGGAGTGGAAACATTAATAGGATCAAGCCTGAACTATATTTCCAAAAAACCCTTATGACCCTTTCTCAAAGTTTCTCAAATGCAAACACATTTAATAAAAACCCATTAACTATATTTAGAATTTCTTCTCCTTCTCCTTCTCCTTCTCCTTCTCCTTCTCCTTCTCTCTCTCTCTCTCTCTCTTTCTCTCTCTCTCTCTCTCTCTCTCTCTCTCTCTCTCTCTAATAATACTTAATAACATATATACACAATTATCTATGTATAATACATTAATTAAAACACAATTATACTTTATTAATAATTAATTGATATATTAATATTGATTATTAATGCCTAATCATTTGTATTATTGTATCATTATACACATTAATTCTCCTTACTTATTAAGGAGAGAGGGGAAAAGTGGGAAGAAAATGTAGAAACAAAGGAGGGGAAAAGAGAGGCTTTTGGGGGGTGATGAGAGGTTGTCACATGGCATCCCCAAGGCATAATAATAACTTTATAATATATGTGTATATGTATGTATGAATAATTCTCAAATATACATGTGTGCATGCGTGCCTGTGCCTGTGCCTGTGCGCGCGTGTGTGTGCGTGTGCGTGTGTGTGTGTGTGTGTGTGTGTGTGTGTGTGTGTGTGTGTGTGTGTGTGTGTGTGTGTGTGTGTGTGTGTGTGTGTGTGTGTGTGTGTGTGTGTGTGTGTGTGTGTGTGTGTGTGTGTGTGTGTGTGTGTGTGTGTGTGTGTGTGTGTGTGTGTGTGTGTGTGTGTGTGTGTGTGTGATACACACATATACATTCTTTCCTTTTTCCCTTTATGCTATGTGTGTGTATGTGTGTGTACATGAGTGCACATGCATATATATTTGTATACGTGTGTATATTTTATAAATATGAATGTGTGTGTTTGTGTGCATCTATTTATGGGATCTCATAAATGTGTGTCCTCTCTAGACCTATTCCCACCATGCTTGGATTCGCTATCAAGTGGCAAACCCTTTTTGTAGATCTACAAGGTCGCATGGCTTCAAATTCACCGCTTATTTCGAAATCAACAACCCCTTCAGACCTTGTGCGAGGGTATGGCTCAAGATGGCTCTTGGCATGTATATATTTGACCATTAAAAATATATTTCATCCCATATATTAAATTAAAAAAAGAAACTCAACTCTTTTTTTATATTGTACCCTCTTTTTCTCTCGACTGTCTTTCTATCTTTTCCTCTACTTTCTATTTAAACTCTCTTTTGCACTTTCCTTGCAATCCTCTTTCCTCCTAGTCTCAATCATCTTTCCTTACCTTCTTAGGAATTCATGATGTTCTAGTAATGATTTCTGTGTAAACACTTTGATTTGCATCAAGTATTACATTAAGGCACATAGAAAACCACTCATTACTAAAGAAATCCTTAAGTTCCATGCACAATACCCGGGGGTGGGGGGGGGGGGGGGGTTCACTTTGTAAAAACCTCATATAGCATGTACATGTACTCAAGATGTCATTTTTGGTAATCCGATTCCCTTTATACCCCCTATGTATGCATAGTTTTTGTAACTCCACTAGAATATAAAACTCTTTCTATTGCACAAAAATGTTACCTTACATATTTCAAAGTGAACATCTCCATATCATTGTAGTTACTATATTTAGTCATGTGACTTAGTCAATGGTATACTCCTAATTATTACAATCTATAAATATGTAGGGGATGCATATCCAAATTCCTCTACATAGATAATGGTTAAGTTCTAAGAGAATTATGCACATAGAGACCCTCCAAATAAAGGGCTATTTTCTAACAAAAATATATTATTATAAACAAATAGTGACAACCTTTTGAGAAGCTTTACCTCTAAAGGGATAGCTAAAGACAAAAAGGACACCCCTTTGTTACCATATGACCTTACAATTCTTTTACAAAATAGTATTTATAATTTGTTTAAGTTTGTAGATTAAAAAGTTATACCAATTGAAATCACACAAATCATTGTTGGCACTTCATCATTTCCATGAATACAATATGCACCCTACCCATATGCTATTGGGATGTTATTATGAGAGTTCATTAGGCTTATAATACTTCACATTGCAATCTTAGGCACTCCAAAGTGGAACATTATTAGCAAGCTTGCCTTTAAAAACATAAAGTGACTCTCATGTACCATTATAATGTGTAATCTATAACTTTGACTACATAGTTTCCACCTAAATCTCATGTTTAAGTGCATCTTCAACATAGCTAGTGTTCATATTACTTGCCACATCCAATACTACATAATGCACATAAATTGTTCAATGGAAGTGGATGCACTACTAAGATGAGGGAGTGTTTTTTTTTGACTTGCAAAGTCTCTCAAAGTCTTTAACATCCATCTTGGAGTTATTTTTCTTATATACTAGTAGTCGATTTAGTAGTATCAACATCTTGATGTTTAGGTAACCAAAAACCACAAATTACTAGGCTTGCAGCCATTCCAGATCTAATAATGAGTAATAGCCATTATTTCTTGCACAAGATACTAGTTTAGCATAATGTGCTATCAACCTATATTATTTGAAAAAGTTAAAGAAATAATCCCCTTTGAGCTCTACATGCATCTAGTTGTTTGCATGAGTAATCTATTCTTGCATTAGACAATCTCACAATCTTGTGATGCATATGATGTGGTTCATTAATGTATGAGCCATTGACATGAGAGAAATACATCAAGTTGATGTGATAGGTATGAGTGACAACCAACTTGTACACTAGTATTATTTTCCTTGGTAAAAAAGTTCTAAAAACAAGCAAATGCATGTGACTTTGCTTGAAGCAAAAAAAGGAATGTGTGCCAAGAAAGTAAATAATCAAGGAAAAATGATCAATACTTTTCACAATCCTTCGATGCACTCAGAAGCTCCAAATTGCTATATCCTCTCTTCAACCAACAACATTGCTATCGATAAGAGAAAGGGAGAAGAGGAAGAAGAAGGGCAATAAGGTAAGAGGAGAGGGAAATCCTCTTTCCCAGGTCACATACACATGCACATACACATTCTCTCTCTCTCTCTCTCTCTCTCTCTCTCTCTCTCTCTCTCTCTCTCTCTCTCTCTCTCTCTCTCTCTCTCTCTCTCTCACACATTAGGAGAAGAATAAGATAAGCTCATAAGTTGGCATGCACAATAATAACCTCTATTCATTTACGATTATATGCATAGTGTTAGTGGGTACCCTTAATCTATTTGTCCCTCTCTTGTAGACTTACAATGTTTGGTCTTTAACCTATGTATTTTTGGCTTGTCCACTAGATTTTAAATTTCATGTACATGATTTCTTTAATTTGCAAGTGGGATTATTCTAATGTATATAGAATAGGTGAAACATTTAGTTTTACCCACTATTGGTTTATTAAATTTGCACATGAATGAGCTTGCCCCTAGATTTTACAATAAACTAACTTTACTTACAACTCATATTTCCAAATTTACTATAGCATACCATAGAACAAATGGTAGTCATTATATTTTTTGTAACTTCTAATTTTTTTTCTTTTTTCAATGTATGGTTCCTTTCTTGACAAGATGATATGTTTTGGAGATACGAAACAACCGATCAAACCAAATTTTGGTAAGGATGGTATGAAGAAATTGTTGGAGAAGTCTCTTTTGCGCTCTTCTTATGTGATGTCAGAGGTGGCAAAGGAAGCTACTGCCTATGGCCTTCAGCTGGAGCAGTTGCTAAAGGGCGAATCTCCTTTATGGTCCTATGCACTGCACACAAAGAAAAAGGGGAAAGCTTCATTATCTGAACTTTCAGCCCTAGGTGATTCAATAAAAAAAGGGATTGGATGGCATGATCGAGTTGATGTATTTTCTATAGACTATGCTTATATGGCAAAATCTCAAGGATTTGAAGCACTTGTTGAGAAGAAGCGAAAAAGAGATAATGATTAGCTTGAAGGTCTTATCCTGTTTAACATTTTGGACTCCAGTAGTTGGTATCTTCCCTAATTACTATTTTTAACCATGGCTATTTTGTGTGAAATTGGTTATTTATATTTGACTCTTTGTAGATTTAAGTGCCAATACATTTTCACTCTTTGTGATAGGTATTTTGCAGTTATGCACACCATAGATGTGAAATGCTAAGACTTGGATAGTAAGGTTTTATGGAGGATGTTGTTAATGGTCACTTGGTTCATGTATGGAAGATGAGAAATGTAGTTTTCCCTTTCTTATTAGATGAAAGTTCAAGAAGTGTGTGAAATGATAAGGCTTACTAAAGATATACCATTATTGATGTCAATACACTTGATTGGTGAGAGTCTTCCCTAAAATGAATATGCCTAAAGTGTTGGGGAAATAAGGAGTTTCAAGATATGGAAGTATGAATAACCTGTTTTGGGAAGTAAAGTTGAAGATTTGGGCCGCTCCATAGAATCTCACCTATAATCACTTCCTAAATAGACTGTTAGTCTTCTTGTGCATAGGATATATATTGGTACCTTTCACCCCTTGTATGATGTAGATTTGAGGGCATGTGGACCTAATCTATGTATAGATTTCAATGTAAATATTATTTGAGTGCATAGGCTTACATAACATATATGTATAAAGGTATAACTTTTTTGGTTGCTTTTTGTTGAAGATTGTAGCAAACTTAATATCCACCATGATTGAGTTGTTCGTTAAGGTATGAACCACCAACATGAAATAAATGCATCAATTTTATGTGACACACATGCACCCCTTCATCTTTGATAAATATGAGCAATGACTAACTTGTAGCCATAGTACTCTTTGCCATAGCAAGAAAATGTCAAAAAGAGAAATACACGAGGATCTTCGTGGTATTCAAAATGCCATGTGTGCCAAGAAAGTTTAAAAATCTAGGAGAAATAAGCAATACTCATAAAAATCCAAATGGGAGAATGGATGGGGTGGATTCAACATGCATGGCAAAGAATTGTCACAATAAGGATACAATAGTCCTCTTGGATGAATGCCCAACATTTTGGTTCTATGAGACATTAGGACCAAAATAGTTCTTTGAGCATGCCAAAAATGAATGGATTGGGGACATTTAACTTGACTTGACTTTGATGTTTCCTCAATACAATGAATCAATCTCCCTTAGGTGATCATTAATACCCAACTAATTGAAGGAGCACATCAATAGGACTCTTTTGGGCTCACCTATTTAAATTAGCTCTATAAGCTTGTCACTAGAAACTCCATGGAATCTCCATGGCTTGCAAGCCAAAAGCTAATCCAAATGGTCTAGGATTTACAATCTCCAATCTATGACTATGGTGGAATGCTTATTCCTCAATCATTTCCTCACCTTGTTGGCTTGTACTCAGCTCCAAAGCATGTGGTGCTCTCCCTACCCTCTAAAGAATCAAAGAAAGAATAAGAGGCTCAAGAAACCATTAGTTGTGAACTTTATCATTGCTCATCATTTTGTTGTAGCCTAGTCGCCTAATAGCCCTAGAATCCTTCTATCCACTCCTTGGAAGCTCCAAGCCATTTTGCGCTATCAATAAGATGAAGGAAGAAGAGAAAGATGAAGGGTAATAAGAGAAGAGGAGAGGGGAACATTAAGTGCAATCTAACTAGTTTACTTTTAGCCTCATTCACACTTATTTATTTGTAAAGGATTGCTCATACCCTTTTAAAGATGAATCCGAGCATAAAGACTATCGTATGTGGGATTTCTATTGTTCAAAATTTCAATTCTAATCTATCTCACAAATATCTTGTAATGGAGTTAGACACTTCCAAGTATTGTTGTAAGCTTGGTAAGACCTCTCTTCAAAAATCATGGCTTGAACTTCCAACATTTCATTTGGCATTGAAATTTTTGATGGTAGGGAGAAGTATCACACTTGGGCAACTCAGATGCAATTTCTATTCGTGCAGAAAAAACTATGGACGGTAATCCGAGATAATGGACCATCATAAATAACTGAAGAGTGGGTAGAGAAGGATGAGCAAGCACATGTTGAGATATCGAGCTCCACTCGTGATACGCCAGGGTGACTGTTGTGTATTTATGTCACCGACTTGTCAGTTGCAGACGCGGTTGGTACACCGCCCATGAATAATAGCTACATGATAGCTATCATTATCTACTCTAGTTCGTGGCTCACTTAGTATGCCACATTAGTTAGTTGAGTTTGGTTTGAGACCCATATATAGGGTTCTTCTATTTCTTTGTACTAGAGTTCTTTTGGCTTACACAACTAAGAAGAGGAAAACTGTTTTCAGCCTCCACCCTTGTGTGTCTTCCCCATTGTGCAAGCAAGAAAGCTTCAAGCGAGACTCCTTCCTTCTCTCCCACAATCTTGACATGGTATCAGAGCCTTGTTCGTGGTAAGGAGCTCAAGAAAGCAAGCCAAGCTCGCGGTGTTCCGCTAAGAGGAGCAGTGTTGCTTTCATTTTCTGTTTTGGGAGCAGATCTCTGCAGGTAGCACAGCCGGAAATTGCAGGAGTGCATTGTCTCAGGTTGAGACGCCCTTCGCGGTGAAGCAAGAGGGCAGTATATGCTGCAGGAAGGAGCTTTAGCTCTTGGCGACCCTGTTTTTTTGATTTGAGGCCATTTCGGGGCCTGTTTTGGAGACGGAAGTTTTTCTGCACGCACTCAAGAAAAGGCCCAGTTTTATGCTGTGCAACCATTGTTCTACAGGTCGGTGAAAAGTTACTGTAGAAATCGCATCGTATGCTTGTGCGCAGAGACATTGGGAGTTACAGAATCATCCCTGTTGCTTGTTGATGCAAAATCGTCACTAGGAAGTGACTGTGTGGTTAAATACCACTTTCGCCAGTTTTGCAGATTTGCCCTTGTGAGGGTGAAGCTGAGTTTTTGCAGTGACAGAATTTTTCGCAGTGTTCTGTAATGGCGTCTGATTCTCTCTCACAGATTGTCACTGAAAAGCTTGACAAGAACAACTTCCAGGCATGGAAGTTTAGAATGACGAATTTCCTTATGGGAAAAGGATATTGGGAATTTGTTGCAGGAAATGAAGAAGAACCAGTTCTTCCTGATGTTCCCAATCAACAGCAAATGCAGGCATTCAAAGCATGGCATGAGAGAGCCAGGAAAGTTATGTATTGGCTGTCTATCAGCATTTCAGACTCTATGATTGTGCATATTCAGGATGCAAGTACGCCAAAGGAGGCATGGGATACTTTGTCAAAAATGTACAGCACAAATACTCAAGCCAGGAAAATGCAGCTCAAGCAAGAGTTGCATAATGTGCAAAGAGAAAATATGAGCATCAACGACTACCACATGAAGGTGAAGAAGATTGCAGATGCACTTGCTTCCATTGGGTCGCCAGTGGAAGATGATGATTTAGTTTCTGTGACCTTGAATGGTCTAGGAAAGGATTATGCACAGTTTCGGACATCCATTTCAGTTCGTGAAAGATTTCCTAATTTTGAGGAGTTGATTGCTCTTCTAATTTCTGAGGAGCAAAGAAATGGTGGTGCATCTTCTTCAGGAGGAACTTCAAAAGAAGCTGTCTTCTACTCAAATGCTGGAAGAGGTAGAGGCAGAGGTAGAGGAGGCCGATTTGGAGGCCGTGGTAGAAATCAGAATATGCAGCAAACTCAAGAAAACCAGTCCTATGGAGGAGGACGTGGTAACTCTAGAGGTAGGGGGAGCCAAAGAGGTCGTGGTGGATGGCAAAGAGGTCAAAATGCAAACAGTAATGTTGAATGCTACTACTGTGGTAAAATGGGTCATATGGCTAAAGACTGCTATAAAAAGCAGAATGACATCATGAATGGAAAACTGCAACAAGGGAATTATGCATCTTCTAGCAGACAGGGTGATGACAGAAATGAGCATTTGTTCATGGTGCAGCACATGAACAATTCTGTGACAAGTGCAGAAGAAAGCAATGATGTATGGTATGTTGACTCAGGTGCATCAAACCACATGACAGGTCATGCAGAATGGATGGAGGATGCAAGGAAAATGGAAAAACCAGGATTTGTGGAGACTGGTGATGATACTGCACATCCTATTGTGCAGATTGGAAAAATTCCCTTGTCTATGCAGGATGGGAAAAAGAAATACCTGTCTGATGTATTTCATGTCCCGAATATCACCAAGAATCTGGTTTCTGTCGGTCAAATGGTTGAGCAGGGCTTGCAGGTCAGATTTAATCCTCATGGATGCTTTGTTGAGGATATGAAAAATAAAGGTCGCTTGATAGCAAAAGGAAAGAAGAAGGGCAGAATGTTTACATTGGATGCAGACATGCCTGAATTGAGTGCAGCAATGTTTGCACATGGGACCGGTGTAGTTGCAGATATTGATATCTGGTATAAACGCATTGGTCATGTTAATGTACAGCGACTTAAATCAATGCAGGCCCAAAATATTGTTGCAGGATTGCCAAAATTCAAGGTTGCAGAAATGCATAAGGTATGTGAAGCCTGTCAGTTTGGAAAACAGGCAAGGAAACCATTTCCTAGACATGTTCAAGAGAGTGAGAAGCCATTGGAATTAATCCACTCTGATGTATGGACTACTAAAGCTGCATCTCTTGGAGGCTGTCATTATTTTGTCACTTTTATTGATGACTATAGCAGAAAAGTTTGGGTGTATTTTATGAAAAAGAAAAGTGAAGTTTTTGGGCATTTCAAAACCCTTAAAGCTATGGCTGAAAAAGAAACAGGTCTGCAAATAAAATGCCTGAGGTCAGATGGAGGGGGAGAGTACCTCTCAAATGAGTTTGCAAAGTTCTTGCAGGAGCATGGCATAAAGCAGCAATATTCATGCAGTTATACCCCACAACAAAATGGAATTGCAGAAAGGAAAAACAGGCATATTGGAGAGGTATCTCGTGCCATGCTCAATGAAAAAGACTTGCCAGATTTTTATTGGGCTGAAGCAGTTGCTACAGCAGTCTACATAATGAACAGGACTCCCACTGCAGCAATACATGGAATGACTCCAGAGGAGAGGTATACTGGTAGGAAACCAGATATTTCTCATTTGAAAATTTTTGGTTGCATTGCCTATGTACATGTGCCAGATGAGCTGAGATCCAAGTTGGATCCAAAAGCTGAGAAGTGCATCTTTATTGGTTACTCTCTGCAGCAAAAAGGGTATAGATGCTATAACCCTTCTACTCGTAAGTTTACAGTGAGCAGAGATGTTGTTTTTGATGAGATGAGTAGCTGGTATAAACCAGTAAATGTGATTGATGATGTAGATGCACAAAATGGTAATGCTGCACAGAATTCACAGCAGCAGTCACAAAATATTAGTGGACCTGGAGCGTCCTCTAGCAGTGGTTCACATTCTTCGCCATGGACAGGCAGATTGAGATCAGGAGAATCTTCTCAAAGCAATGCAGATAGTGGTATGCAGGTATCACGAAAAGGAAAAGAGAAGGTTGATCAGCCCATGTTTGATGTGAATGCAGGACACTCTTATGTGGATGGTGAATCCAGTGGCTCAGAACAGAGCATTGATGATGAGTTGGGTATTCCTTCTATTGTTACACCTGGAGTAAGGAAGACCAGGGATGTTTTGAGGGCACCTGGGAGTGAACCCACTTTGCGCAGGTCTACCAGAGTTAGGTATCCTGTGGATAGGCTGAAATATGATGGATTTACAGCCATTCACTATGCATATATGCTCAAGGTGATACAGGAACCAGAACCCACTTCTTTTGAGCAAGCCATGGGAAAAGAAAAATGGGAGAAAGCCATGGATGAAGAAATGGATGCCTTGGAAGCAAATGCTACATGGGAATTGGTACCTTTGCCTAAAGGTAAGAATGCAATTGGCTGTAAGTGGGTTTATAAGGTGAAGCACAATGCAGATGGTTCTGTGAACAGATACAAGGCAAGATTAGTAGTCAAGGGGTATGCACAAACATATGGCATTGACTATGAAGAAACATTCAGTCCGGTTGCAAGGATGGCAACCGTAAGAGCAGTCATTGCTATGGCTGCATCAAAGGGATGGTCTTTACATCAGATGGATGTAAAGAATGCCTTCTTGCATGGTGATTTGCAAGAAGAGGTCTATATGGAGCAGCCACTAGGTTATGTGCATGCTGTTCATCCTGAGTTTGTTTGCAGGTTGAAGAAAGCTTTGTATGGCTTGAAGCAAGCACCTAGAGCATGGTCTGACAAGATAGGACAGTATCTTGTCACTATTGGCTTTCAGATTTCCAAGGCAGATTTCTCACTTTATGTGAGGAAAACAGAGAAAGGTATTATGCTACTTGTCATTTATGTTGATGATTTGATTATGACAGGTGACAGTGATGAAGATATCCTTCATGTGAAAATGCTATTGAAGCAGAAGTTTGAGATGAAGGATTTGGGAGAGCTGCGTTATTTCTTGGGCGTTGAGGTGATTAGATCACCAAGTGGGATACAGCTCTTGCAGAGGCAGTATGGATTGGACATGCTGTCCAAATATGGGATGACAGGCTGTAAGCCTATTTCAGTTCCTTTGGAGCAGAATGTGAAGCTGAGCACAGATGCAGGTGAGCTTCTAGAAGACCCTACTATGTACAGACGCATAGTAGGAAGTTTGATTTATATGACTATTACCAGGCCAGATTTGAGCTATGCTGTTGGATTGGTAAGTCAGTTTATGCAGGCTCCAAGGAAACCACATTTGGATGCGGCTAGACGCATACTCAGGTATGTGAAGTCCACATTGCAGTATGGACTATTTTATGAGACTGGGGTTCAGATACAGTTGCATGGATACACTGATGCTGATTGGGCTGGTAGTATTTCTGATAGACGATCTACCAGTGGATATGTGTTCTCTTTTGGGAGTGCTGCAGTCACTTGGAGCAGCAAGAAACAGCCTACAGTTGCCTTATCGAGCATAGAGGCTGAGTACAGGGGTGCAGCAATGGCTGCATGTGAGGTAGCTTGGTTGCATAAGCTACTTTATGATATGCATTAGTCTACAGATGGGCCAGTTGTCATTTATTGTGACAACATGAGTAGTATACACTTGGCAAATAACCCAGTCTATCATGCTAGAACAAAGCACATTGAGGTGCATTATCACTATGTGCGAGAGAGGGTTTTACTAGGTCTTATTGATCTAGTTTATGTCAGCACAGAGGATCAGGTAGCTGACATATTCACGAAGGCATTGGGCGCAGAGAAGCTGCGCAAGTTCAGAGACCTGCTTGGTGTGCAGGAATTGGGATTGAGCTCGAGGGGGAGTGTTGAGATATCGAGCTCCACTCGTGATACGCCAGGGTGACTGTTGTGTATTTATGTCACCGACTTGTCAGTTGTAGACGCGGTTGGTACACCGCCCATGAATAATAGCTACATGATAGCTATCATTATCTACTCTAGTTCGTGGCTCACTTAGTATGCCACATTAGTTAGTTGAGTTTGGTTTGAGACCCATATATAGGGTTCTTCTATTTCTTTGTACTAGAGTTCTTTTGGCTTACACAACTAAGAAGAGGAAAACTGTTTTCAGCCTCCACCCTTGTGTGTCTTCCCCATTGTGCAAGCAAGAAAGCTTCAAGCGAGACTCCTTCCTTCTCTCCCACAATCTTGACAGCACATTGCTTTAATTGGTTTAGATCTTTCTGTAGGCATCATCCATTACATTAATATCAAGGGAATAGCAAAGGAAGTGTAAAAGGAGTTGAATAAAAAATTTAGTGCAAAAACGACTATATTAGAGAATTTGGGAATTTCCATGCAGTTCGGGAATCCCTAATATCTTTATTATTTGACCACATGGTCAAATCTTATTGTCTTACTTAAAGGTGGAGTCTACCCTAAATGCTATATAAGCTACCTTCCCAAATCTCACTTTCAAATATGGATCAAGATTTAGTTATGTGGTTAAATATTTATCACTTATTTGAAATTGGGACTTGGGAAATTCCCAAATTGTCTAATATGGTGTTAAAAGCAAAACTTCAAAAGATGTACTTAAAAATGGATTTCTATAGTCTACATCATGAATGTACGAATTCACTTGTTGTTTGAAGAAGAACATATTTCAAAATTAAGAAGCTTAATCAACCAACTTGAAGGTATCCATGTTAAGACTCCTAAAAAGAATATAATAGCAATGTTGCTTGTATGCCTATTCTAATAGGCATATTTGAAAGATTCACTTTTTACCCTTGAAAGGTACATATCTTCCATTCTTTTGAAGATACGAAACTTAAAAGACAAGTTGACTTATCTACAATCAAGGACATCACATTCTTTATAAAGAAGGATTCCAAGGAATGCTATCACTACGAAAGGAAAGGACACATCAACATAAAATGTAGACTAAAATACTTACCCAAATGCAATCATTGTATATTGGACATCATGAAGTTGCATGTAGGTTCAAAAGGGTAGAAGGGTAGAAGGGCACATTTTCTAAAGACAAGAAGAAGAAGACTTGAAGACAAAGAGCTTGACCACCCACTAGTAGTAGCCATAGGATGCACCAAAAAACAACCAAGATGAAAAGGCAAAAGGAAACCTTTTTTAAAGACAAGAAGAAGAAGACTTGAAGACAAAGAGCATGACCACTCACTAGTAGTAACCATAGGATGCACCTAGTGAGAGGGTAAAAATTGACAATTAATGTAAATAATGTAATAATCCACCTTTGTAGTAGCTAAAGAAGGCACCAACTTAGGGGGTTGTTGCAACATTTATATGTGGTTGTGCATGTGATTGGTTCTTTCTTTGTATGCAACACAATATGAACTATACCTTAGAGTGTGAATAGATGAGTATAATGGGTTAGATGGGTAAAGGTTTGAGTCAATAAGTCAAACTAGACATAATACAATGTATCCAATGTACTCATATAATTATTTAAGAGGCAACTATCACGCAACAATGTGTTGGTTTCTCTACTATCTCAAACTCATGGCTAGCTTGCCTATGATCCTCCTTGAATCTCTTATCTTTTCAATATGGTATTTCCTCTATGTTGTGAAGCTCTATTTAGCAATATTCTTAATAGGCATTTTCGCATAATACTAGCATGCACATGCTTTGGCTTTTGGTATTTGTAGAAAGTAACTCAAGGTCACTTGTAATGCACATTGAGATCTGTTCTTTGGGGCTTATCCTTGGCTTTAAGCGGCTTAGTTTCAACTCCAATTTTAAGTTATACATTAAATACACGTGGAGCTATGGTTGTGTTATTATGAAAGGAATTAAAGTGACCTTTGAAGTTTCAATTATTACTTACAATTGGTGATAATTCCCTTGGTTGGTGTGGGAAATTTGCACTATGGCCTAGGATTCTTTCTCCACATCATAAGCATAAAAAGTACCTTCGTAAAGTGAAGAAGGCTGAAGAGCATTTAGTTTTTCTTGAATACCTAGCTACAAACCATCTTCATACTTTGTTTGTAGCATATCCCTAGGAACTGCTTTAACCATTCACAAAAGAAGCACTATCAAAATCTTTCTATGTATGTTGCTATTGTAAATCCATCTATCCACGAAAGATTCACCTAGCTACACCTAGCCTGTAAAAGGCATTGTGGTCAAAGGAATGATTCTTTTATCTTTGACCCAAGTAGTAAGTTGATTAGAGACATGGCAAAGAATGTTCCATCATAAAGAAGCTTTGTTAGAGAGGTAGTTGATGTTGCACTTAATTTTATCATTTCCAATAAATTACTCTTCCAAAAATAGCAAATAAATACTATACCAAAATAATGTTTCCATATTTCCTACCATAAAACTTTATGAATTTGAAAGACTTGTAGCCAATTATTTTCTCCTTTTGAGCTTGTGGTGTATCGAAGACACCACGAAGGATATGTGCAATGCAATCATCTTCATTTTGAGAGGCATGTGATTATTGTTGTTCCCGCTCTTAAAGAACACATGTGACTTTCACTAAATTGTGTTGGAGAAATTTTACCTATCTACTGAATAGTGATTTCAAGGGAGAATAATCATCATTATCATCAGGTGCCATGACCTTGGAGATGGACAAGAACCTTGTAAATAAAGCTTTCTATAAGTTCTAAGAAGGTATTCTAATAATAGAAAATTAATAATACATGAGATTCAATCCCTCTGTGTTAAAGAAATACCCCATTGTATGCACACTATTGTGTATATACAAGATTTTTGCTATTTGTAAGTGAACAACAACTTATCTCCTTGTAAAAGAAATGAGAATATAGTTTAGAACATAAATAATGGCCCCCTTTTTTGATAAATACATATTGATTTGATATTTGTAAAGTTGGTAAAGATTAATGATCTACTTGTTTGAAGAATGCACTTTTTTTAGAGAGAGAGAGAGAGAGAGAGAGAGAGAGAGAGAGAGAGAGAGAGAGAGAGAGAGAGAGAGAGAGAGAGAGAGAGAGAGAGAGAGAGAGAGAGAGAGAGAGAGAGAGAGAGAGAGAGAGAGAGAGAGAGAGAGTGTGTGTGTGTGTGTGGGTAGTAAAGTAGGGATAGATAGCATGTGATCTACTATTATAAATCCTTAAAGGCTTGATAAAAGGATCCTCCCCCTCCAACTTACTATGAATGATGATAATTACTTGGCGATGGAGGAGTATATATAGTTGCACATCCTTCTGCCTATACTGTGGAAAGTCTGGGCAACATGTTAGAAATGAGGGAGAGTGGAGAGTTAATGCATACCTTCCCTCCTCATTGCACAATTGATGTTGCTAATAGGCTGGTATGAAAGTAGAAACCTATCATGATGGCTCTCTCCCCCCAATGAAAACACCTTAGAAAAAGGGATATAATTAATAGCCTTCACCCCTCCCCCTCAAAATTTTTATTGATTTTTGGTTGGAAGGAGAGTTGATCACATATAGATTCTACAAATGAAATAGAGAGAGAGATCTTGATGATGATGCGTGTGCTCTCTCATTGGTATTGTTTTCTATAGCATCTTAAATAAATAATATGAAACAATTTGAAGACGCTTATGTGTGGCATCGTTTTAGGAGTAGATCTCCTTCTATCCCCTTCAAAAAAAAATCAAATACCTTGAGATAAAATATCCAAAAATCCTAGATAATGTCTTTAGGGCTTAACTAAATGAGAATGACCAACTTTAGAACTTGAAGCATACAATAATATAAAATGTGGTATGTATTAAGCACACAAATAATATATCTCAAAAATATCAAAATAGTTATTTGTTTGCCATTTAGGCCTTCCTTGTCAAAATATAAAAATCACAATTTTCATAATTTCTTTCCATTCTCTAATCTAATTATCTACCCACCAAAAACACAAAACAAATCAATTCCTCGGCCATCCACCTTGCAAATGCAACCAGTGCTACATGTTCACATGTGCAACAAGTCACAATTATGTAAAAGATGTGCTATGTATTAAGCACAAAAATAATATATCTAAAAAATATCAAAATAACTATTTGTCCTCCATTTAGGGCTTCCTAGTTAAGATATAGAAATCACAATTTTCATAATTTATTTCCATTCTCTAATCTAATTATCTACCCACCAAAAACACAAAACACATTAATTCCTCTGTCATCCACCTTACATAATGCAACAAGTCACAATTATGCAAAAAATGAGAAAAAAAATCCACAAAAATTTAATAATCAAGGCACTTATTTAAATCAAGAAAATCATTCATTATAGTAGATATGATGATTCATGAGAGACGGAATATCATTTATGGCATCCTGGCTAAAACATAGTATACGCACACACGATATAGTCTCCATTGAGATGAAGATGCATACGCAACTTATAAAGACAATTGAGATATATGGACTATCCCACATGAAGTAGGGCTAGGACATCTAAAAAATATTGAGGTGAGAAAACCACAGCCAGGTGGCCAACCATGATCACAAAAAGCAAGGTAGACAATTGGGACATTGAGTAGGTATTGAGATCTATGATAATATCTAGACCACCACATAGATACACTTCATTTCTTAATTATATCATGCTTATAGACTATGAGGGTCTTCATGTTATAATGATGTTATGATCCCAGATGATAGTCACAATTTAACTTTAACCTCATTAGACCTAGCTCCCCTTTAGGTATGGGGGATTACATGAGAGTTCATAACATACCTTCTATTATACTAACGTTTCAAAATAAAAAGTCCAAGTATTAACTCTAATGAACGTTTAATTCGTAACTCTTAAAAAAGGGGTCTCCTTGTATGTAGCTAGTAATCATTCCTTCATCTTTGTAAGTTAAACAAATCTAAGCAATTGGATCTTATCCTACATATGGACTAGGATCTATCATGGGAGGGGGATGCTCCTTGCAAAAGTTCCCTCCTAGACAATCTATCTATTGTCTAATCAAATTTAAGGTACTAATAAAGATCCAAAAATCAAGTAGCTAATCTATACTTTGAACTATTCCTTCTTTTCTAAGTTTCTAATCAATTGGATTGTATCCCATGTATGGACTAGGCTCCATCAAGGGAGGGGGATCCTCCTTATGGAAGTTTCCTCCTAGGCAACCTATCTATTGTCTAGTCAAATCCAAAGTACCCACAAATATCATCAAATTGAGTGGCTAATCTATACAGTGATCCTTTTATCAATATTCACTACTTTCAACTAGTATTATAATGAAGAATCCCATGTCTTAGATACTAAGAGGGGCACATGGGCTTGAGTTGATGGGGGTGGAATCTTGTTTTCTTGTGCAATGTAGTGGGAGTTCATGCTCAACCACCAAGACCCATGGACTGCTTATTGCTTCAAGCATTTCAAGTGAGCACAAATGGCTCCCTCTCACCTAGTCGATGCACCTTCGATCCTACAAGAAGGTGTAGTGAGCTTACCTTGATGCTTGATGAGTAGCCTCCTCCATCAAGCATGCCAGTATCTCACGATTCGAGATGCAAGCTCAAGCAACTTCAAGCCTCCTCCTTCAAGCTCCATCCTCCATATCCACACACAAGACAAGAGAAGGGAAGAGAAGAGAAGAAAAAGAGAGGAGATGATGGAGAGTTTCTTCTCCAAGAGCTTCTTCTCCAAGATCCCTCACCCTCACACACTCACTCCCTCTCTAAAGCACACACAAGAAGAGAACAAGAGTTCACTTTTTCCATACACCAAAGAATGAGCTCCTCATTCACTTTTTAGGTTTATATACAAGCCTTAAATCCCTTGGGCACTCGTCCCCTTTTTTACATGACCAGGCACCTTGCCAAGGTCCTCTTTCCATATTCCGTTCTAGTTGCCTCATCCCTTCACCCATGTCTGTTTAGACTTTACAACTTGCACAGGAGGGAGCTTGGTGCTCTTACAAATTGAATTGGTTGCATGGTCCGTGTCCGTGACATGTCTTGTAATATTAATCCCCTCCTAGACAAGTGCCTCTCCCATGGCACTTGCGGGTTTGAACTAAGGAAGATTCAGTGATTTGATAGATGGTCACGTGCATCGATGATGATGGGGCCTCCAAAGTTGGTGGCTTGCAATGTTTGGAGTTACTTGTAAAGAAAAGAAGGTGCATTGCGTGGGGGTGTGTCTATCTTATCATGTGGTGCCTTCTGCTCATGCTAGTGTAATTGGGAGTTGGGTGGGTGTTGCCCCACACTTGAGGACCCAGTTCTTGCCTAAGGGGGTGTGGTGAGTGTGGCTTAGGGAGATAGGTCTACTAACCATAGACAAGGGTGGCCTCCCTAGGTATGTCATGCCCTTTATGTACTGTGAGTGTGATGTGGGGGATCAAAATGGGCTAGGGGGCTAGGGACGGAGCTGGACGACCAAAGCCACCTAACCAAAGCCACCGAATATTCCTAACTTGAGGACCCCTAGGTGCAGTGACTATGGCGTACTTGTTGTGCGATGATGCGATTGCGTTCTCTTGTTATTTTCTTCACTTTTTCCCTTATTCTTTTCTTTTGCTTTTTCTCATTTCTTTTTTCATTTTTCCTTGCTTTTTTTCTCTCTTTTTTTAAAAAATATAAATAGACGAAGATCTAGTCCTCGTCATGCGAGTCATGAGAGGGGGAGACTGGAGGCTTAACGGATTTGCTAAGAAATCTTCTACTTTGGATGTATCCTTTTAGGCCCATTTGAGCGTTAAAGGGAGTAGTAGATAGGAAGGGATGATTCCACCTACTGAAACAGTTGCTGCTCATATCCTCTAAGAGGGCTAGGCAAAAGGATGGTAGGAGGGTAATGGCCATCACAGAGAAGAAGAGAGAGGGTTAAAAGCCTTTACTAAAGCTATATAAGCCTTGACATTAAGGCTTTGATAGCTATTATTTTCCCTTGCAATTTGTAAACATGGAGAGAGAGAGAGAGAGAGAGAGAGAGAGAGAGAGAGAGAGAGAGAGAGAGAGAGAGAGAGAGAGAGAGAGAGAGAGAGAGAGAGAACAAAGAGATAGATAGATAGAGAGAGGGATAGAGATAAAGGAGGAAGAATAAGATAGTGAGAGAGAGATAGTGAGAAAGAGGGAGAGGAAGAGAGCGAGAGAGATTGGTGGAGAGAGGGAGAAAGAGGGGAATAGCTTCACTCTTGAGCTCTTGCAGTTCTCCTTCCTTGAAGCTTAGTAGGTTCGCCTCTTCAACCGCCAGCCCTGCCCTTAGAAAGTAATCTCTTTGACCCTCTCAGCTTAGGTTGGTCCCTTCTTCCTGCGGTTGATCACACATCCCATACCTTATTGCTCTGTGGGCTGTTGTGTGGGCAATCTCCAAATTTTTCTTTAGTGATTCAATGGTCTCCTCCTCCTTTGACTGTGTGACATCCATTAAAGTGTTGAGGAAGGCACGTTGCTGGGCTTCTAGTATTGTTTGTGTAGCCTCAGCCCTACTCTCCTCAATCACTCTATTTCCTTCTACAAAGGGCCAGGCGGCTCACCAGGTCTTTCACTCTTTTCTCACTCTTCACCAACCATTCGTTGGCCTTTTATTGCATCTCCTTTAGGCTCTAATTCTGTCTTCCCGCTAGGGCCACTATGGTCGATTCTTGTGCTTTCCACTTTTCAGTCGTTGTCTCCTTCTCCTTCTTCAAATATTTGATCTCTCTCTCTAACCTCCCTTACTCTTCCATTTCCATCATTAGCCTATCTGTCATTTCATCCATTTGTTTTTCATGCTCCTCCCCTTCTAGGACTTTCACTGCGTCTGCTCTGCGAGTTGATCCATGACTTGTTGGATCTTGTCCATTTGCCATGTCAGTTCTTCATTCTGCACTATGAGGAGTTTGTATTGCCTTTGTAGGCCAATTAGCCTCCTAATGCTCTTGCTCAAGCCCCTTCTGCCACTTATCCTCTTCTCCTTCTTTAGCCTTGAGCTCTACTTTTAGCTCACTTATTTCCTTCTGGTAGCTTGCCACTTGGCATGTTTTCTTTAGCTAGAAAGTCACCATGGCCTCTTTTTTGGCCTTGAGCTTAGCAATAGTGATTTTATTTTCGTACTTTTCCCTCTCCAACTATGATAGGAATTCCTTAACATAGTCATCGTAATGTGTAGACGACGACGGTGTTGTAGGAGTAGTCGTTGTGGATGCTTCCATCTTCTGCCTTTTGGGGTCTTATGTCTAGACTCCGCATCCATAGGCTGCCGATCTTTTTTTTACAGTCACTGGGGTTGCTCCACTTTCGCCTTGAACTATCTCTTTGTTAACTAGAAACTGCACCTAGGCCACAAGGTTGCTAGCATCCATCGTGGTAGATGAGCCTTGGGTGGGTGCAAAGACTGGGGTGGTGGGCACTATTACAGGTGGGATGGGGTTAATTAGACCCTTGCCCTTTCCCTCAGCTACTACTGGGGGCGGCATGTCTTTGGATGCTTGGGATATTGTGCTTGGGCGTTCTTCTTCTTTTGAGGGCTCATGGCTGCTAGCTTCTCTTCCCTTCAAGGCTGCTCCACTGAGAGGTGGATGGCCATGGCTATGTCTTCTTCTTCCTTCCTCCTTAGCTCCTCAATCTCTCACTCTGCTTTCCTCCTCCTCTCCTCCTTAGCCTTCCTAGATTTCTCTTTTATTCTTGTCATTTCTCATTTTCCCTTCTTTTTCTTCTCTCTTTGGCACTTTTGGACTCACTTTGGGCTCTTAGCAGATCTCCTTTTCCTTTCTTCCCACTCTCTTATCTGGCCTTCTTCTGTGGAGTCTTTTTCTTTGAATTCTTGGCCCCTCCTTGTCTAGATTGTGCTTCCCACTCTCCTTCTTCATCACTCACCATCCTCTTACTGGATTGCACCTATTCTTGGTGTGGAGGGGACTTGCCAACTTCATCATCTTCTTGCACTTCCCTCAAGGCCTCTTTGATGATGGCCATCAAGACCCCTCCAAAGCCAATGGTAGATGCCTTTGATGGTGACGACTTCCTAGCTTTGGAGGCCAGGGAATATCCCCCCCATAGGTATTCTACCTATGGGACCAATGCCTTCACCAATGCCTCTACCATCTTCTGCACGAAGCCATTTAGGTTCACCTCATCGAAGGACTTGGCAGCGATGCTTTCTAGCATTGGCACATTGATTCTGCTCATCAATGTGTTGTACCTTTGGCTAGAGAACAAGGCATGCACCATTTTTGCCTATAGCTGGACTTCGAGGTCAGGGATGTCGGCTAGGCCGATGCCATGATTGGTGTGGACCATCACTTTGTCCATTCCCAACATGTTGTACACATCCCTTTTTGGCCATCTTTCAACTTTTTTGGGCAGGCCCACCAATGATCTTTGCACCAACTTGGGACTCAGTTCGATTTCCATTTGGCAGGCTTCATTTTCTTGTCACATCATGACAGTGCCGTGGTTCCTGTTGAAAGTCCAAAGGAATTCCACACACTTCTCGTAGTCCATGGCTTAGCCCACCTTCTCCACATATTTTGTAGCTTACAACACTACTTCACGAGTTGCTTGATGGTTGACTCCTCCATGACTATGTCTTCCAAATTCAAGATGTGCCTAAACTTGAATTGGCTTAGGCCTTTGTCTCCACTGAGAGGCCGTACTTTGCCTGCTATTCCTCCACAAATACTGGCTTGCTGGTTTTCTCATGTCCTGCGATTGTAGGTGCCTGTCATGAAGCCATAGCCCACCATTAGTATTCTTCAAATAATTTTTGCAGGAAGACACATAGGAGATAGAGGAAATGCTTATGAAAATTAAAATGCTTGAATATAAAAAGAAGATTTTTCTTTAAACAGTCCATGCGTTTCACCAAAATTTCTAACACTTTTCCTCAATCATGAGTTGATTTTTATGCATTTTTTTCCATTTTTGAGCATTGATTGAGGTTTTATGTTCACACCTTTTATCATTCACACCCTCACCCCCTTAGAGATGAGAAGAATCCTTCCTATGATTAGAAGTTGAAGGGTAGAGACCATTCACCGCATGCCTATGTGTTTCACCTTCGCATGAGCCAAGCATAGAAGTTTGAGTTGTACTCCATTTGAGCATAATGGTCCATGTCGACAAGTCGGATGCTTACATGGGTGAGGTAAGTGAGGACATCCGTGAGGAAATCACCAGAGTCCATTCGGGTGGCAATGTGTAGCTCCTCCTCAGTCAACATGCGATCTAAGTAGGGGTGAGACATGATGTGCTCTTCGAGGGGCCAATTTTGCAGATGGTGGTTAACACTCTATAGGAGGTTGGGGCTACATGAGTTGGGTCGTATTCCGAGGTCTTGATTGCACATCTCTGCTCAACATTGGTCAAAATTTGGTAGTCTTCTTGCTCCCATTGGATTTTGAGAGCATACCATTGGTGCAAGAAAGAGGAGTCATTAGTAGTCAGTTGTTTCAACTTCGTAATTTCCTGGTCGGTGGCAAGGACCGTGCCCTTGGCATAAGATGTAATGAGGCATTGCCTATGTGCTTGTTCGTAGGAAATCTCAATGCCTATGAGTTTTGTAGCTGCCTAGGGAGCCTTGGTGAATACAAATTCTGATTCTTCCCATGAGCAAGGCAACGTGCATACCTCTGTTTTGATAAAGGCTCATCTAAGAGACCTAGGTCTAATTGGTCATAGCTTTTAGCAAGTGTGGCAAATGTGGCATCCAAATGCCGAAGGCAACCAATTAAGTCATCCCTTGTATTTTCAGCTAAATCTGCAGCCAAGGCAAGTATTGAATGACGTTCATATGAAGGTTTAAGGCCTACTGGAGGTGGGGGTTTAACTGGACTCGACAGCTCAGCACTGGCTGACAACTGTGGTTACAGCTACTCCACAGTGTGTGGTTCCTCTTGTGTGCTAGGTTTGGTTTGGGATTCTAACCTTGTGCTGCTAGATGTCTGTGAGGCTTGAGTATTACTAACAGTGCTGGGTTGAGTTGGTTTTGGAGTCATCAAGCTGCAATTTTGGTCAATAGACTCGTTGAGGTTTTGCGTCAATGGTGTTGGGCTCTATGGGCTTCGCAGCTTGAGCTTTTTTTGGCCTTAGTACTTGATATGTTTTGCAGCCTTGTATAGTCAGTTTTGAGGTTTGAATAGTGTCGTTGGTGGCCAACTTAGCGTTAGGTACCCACATCCAGGCATTGCCCTTGTAATAGCTTTGCACTTGTAATAAGGTCTTAGGGACCCATTGCTGCTTGACCATTCATCGATGGCTATAGTTTCTTCTTTGCCTTTGAGGTCTCATGTATGAGTTTCTAGACTTGCAAGGTTGTGATTGCATGCTCCTAGGCAACAATTGTTTATGTTTGACACCCACTTGAACTGTGGTTTAGGGGCCTTAGTTTTGATCTCAGCGGCGTGTTGATGATGTGGTACGGCAGGCTGTGACAAGTCTCGATTCCCCTCCTTAGACTTGATTAGATATTGAAATCAACTCCCTCATCGATCAATGTGTCGAGGGTATATGTCTATTGGGCAGTGATCATTATTATGTGTAGGTATGCGGATGCCACCGCCTTCTCATCTTCCTCCTCAATTTCCATCATTGTGGCAACTTGAACTTCCACAGGGGGCTCTAGCATGGGAGGCTCATGTAGTGCATGTGTGGGAGGGTAGTACTTCTTTATATGGCTTTCGTTGAAGAAGCCTATGCCCTCTCCATCTAGGGTCTCAAGCTCTACATTGCTAGTTTGACTCATAGTGTGGACTCGAAAAGGTCCTAATCCCCTGAACTTCATCTTTTGTTTGTGGCCCGTTATTGAGTACAACAACACCAAGTCACCCTACTTAAATTCTCATTGTTTGACGTTCTTGTCAAACCAACTCTTACGATGTGTATTTTCACAAATCAGAACATGGATGGCTAGAACCGAGTCTCTAATAATCATTCTAGCTCGATCAAGCAATCAGTCCATGCCTCCTTTCCATCCAATCTCTCTTAGGTGGCTATTCTCAAGCTCGGGACACGAAACTCTACAGGTATAATGGCTTTAGTCCCGTAGGTTAACTTGAAGGGAGTCTATACTACCATTGTTTTATAGGCTATTTGGTAGGCCCACAAGGCTGCCATCAATTTGTTATCCCAATCACTGTGCAAGGCAAAGACCACTTTGGTCAGGATGTTCACTAAGATCTTATCAGTAGACTTAGCCTTGCCATTTTCTTGAGGGTAGTAGAGTGAAGATTTTTTATGGATGATTAGAAAGGTCGAAGGAGACGAGTGATCACTTCATTAATGAAGTGCTTCCCTTGATCACTAACTAGTTCAATGGGGAGCCAAAGCATGAGATCACCTGCTCCCAAAGGAACTTAGTAGTGGTTCGAGCATCATTTTTCATCATGGCTCGCTCTTCTACCCACTTGGTGAGATAGCCTGTAATAGCAACGATGATGTACTTGGCCTGCGAGTACTATGCTACAAGGCTAATTAGTCCAATGAAGTCAATTCTCCATTTCTCAAATGATTGTCTGGACTTAGCTCCATTTTTTCCTTGAAAATTGGTATCTTGGTCTATTGGCACTCGTCACAATGCTTTACAAATTGTGCTACATCTCGAAAAAGAGTAGGCCACCACAATTGAGACTGCAGTACCGAGCTATCATGTCCCTGCTAAAGTGCCCTTCTGCAATTTCATCATGTGCTTCTGCAAGTGCATCATGCATCTCATGTTTGCACATGTATCTACACACCAAGTCTCATACCCTAGCATACAAAGTTGTCCTGCTATCAACAAATGATAGGGTTGTATTTTAAGGATGAGTCATCGAAGTCGGGGCCTTCTCGATAGGTCCTTCGGGTAGTCCGTGCTCAAGCACTTGGACTATGTCATTTGCCTAGTAAGGCATCAAATCCACTCTAAACAAGTCCCTTTTGCTGGATAGGTTAAACAGATGTGCGTCATGCAAGTAGTCCGTGATGCCCTGTCTAGTAGCTTCTCATGTGGGTATGCGAGACATATGGTTGACCATGCAGTGGTTCCTCCCTTTGCATATGACCACAAAGAAGTTGAACTCGAGAAGTAGAAGTAACCATCGAGCAATGTGTCCTGTAGCATAGGGTTTGTTAACAAGATAAAGCAAGGCTTGATGGTCAACAAAGAAGACAAAAGGTGTGGCCAAAAGATAATGCCAAATTTTCTTCACCATGCCTAACCCTTTCCTCTCTGTAGTGGAGTAGTTCATCTCGGTATCTGTGAGAGTTGTCTACTAGAAAAGCTCACTAGATAGTCTAAATTGTGTTCACCTGACTAGCACAACATGGTCCCCCATGGCAGACTTTGAGGCCTCAATATGAATCTGGAAGGTTATGGTCCAATCTGAGGCTTGTAAGATTGGTGCTATGGTTAGCCTTATTCAACTCTTCATATGCGCATTGGCATTCCTTGGTTCATTCAAATGTTACCAACAATTTGTATAGAGGCCTAGCTATTAATGCATAGTTTAACACAAATCATCGATAGTACCCTATATGGCCAAGGAAGCACTAAACTTCCTTGTAGTCGGTTACTGGCGGAAGATCTCAACGATAGCCCTAACTTTCGAGAAGTCGGTGGTAATGTCATTCTTTGACACCATGTGCGCTAGGATGCATCTGTGCTTCACCCAGAATTGGCATTTCAAGGGGTTCAACGAGAGACGATATAGTCTGGATCTTTCAAAGACTGCTCTAGGTGTGCCTTCCAATTGGAGTGGACATATAGATCATCCACAAACACCTCTAACCCTTACCTAAGCATGTCCTTGAAAATGGCACACATGAGCCTTAGAAATGTGGCTTTTTGCATTCGTCAACCCAAAGGGCATGACTACGTAGGCAAAGACACCCCACTCGGTAGCGAAAGCGGTCTTGTGCCTATCATCCGGATGTACCTACACTTGATTGTATCTAGAGAAGCTATCCAAGAAATTGTAGGCCTCTTTACTAGCCACCCTCTCAAGCATATGCTCAGTGTATGGCAATGGATAATTGTCTCTCTTTGTGGCAGCATTGACCTTTTTGTAATTGACACATACTCTTATTTTTCCATTCTTCTTCATCACGATCACTATAGGTGACACCTAGTCCATGTGCTCAATTTCATAAATGAATCGTGCTCTCACTAGCTTATTGATTTCCTCCTTGTGACAAGGTGAGCATGTTTAGGATTCATTGGATATATGGTCGTTGCTTGACCGGCGTTGCATCAAGTGTTATTGGGATGTTATGAGTCACTACACTCAAATCCACCCCCTTTAGCTCCTCAAGGGACCAAGCGAATACATCTATGTACTCTTGTAAGAGAGCAATAAGATTTTCCTCCTCTTCCTTATTTAAATCATCAGCCATAAAAACAGGTCGGGGCGTCTCTCCTTCCTTAGCTAGATTGACCTCCTCAACTTTGGTGGGTCCTTCTATGGGCTCGCTCGCTTGCCCTTATATTTTGGCTCCTAGCAAGACCACTACCCTCTCACATTTCTTAAATCTCGTGAATCATTTTCACATGTCTTACGATTTCCTTTTCTCCTCTACTTGCGGATCCCTAGGCTCGTTCCTCTTTTCCTCCTTCAACCTTTGGTGCCTTAGGTGGATTGGTAGGCCTCCTCTAGTGCATTTGGTCTTAGGTGGCTAGGGTATCTCAAGGTCACTATCCAAGCTTACTTTTGACTCAGAATCAAACTCTCTGTCTTCACTAGAAGAGGGAGTTTCCCTCGGGGTCGTAGCTCCAATGGTGATTCCATCCTGAGTATTGGTGCGATACTTGGTTGGGCAAGACCTGCTTCATCATAATCAATCGATCTTACGTGCTCCAACCAAGTGCAATCATATCCCATTTGCATGACTCCTTTCTCGAGTTTGAAGATACTCTTTTTCTATGGTTTGGAGTCTGCCCTTATTTGTTCAATCTTGTGCCCCTCCATGTCATACTCTATCATGTCGATCTCTTCTTTGCTCTCGTCATTGGAGGAACAAAAATCTTCGTACTCATCATCAATGTCGTCCTCATCCAACTGCTTGTCATCTCCTGAGTGCGGTTCCTTATCAGCAGTTTGGCTAAGGTCCAATTGTACATCAAGTTTAGGTCATGCACCTTGGTCCATCGACACTTGGGCTCATCCAAGAGATCCTTGAGCAGCTTAATATTTGCGGCTGGGATACCAGCTAATTCGTCTGTTAGGTACTCTAAGATCTCATGGAGGTCTCTTTTGTTATTCGAGACACGAAACGTGACGGAGGCGGATCACCCATGCAAGCTCCTAGCCATCATGCAGACTGGTGTTGAGGGCATGTCTCTAGGCTTACTGACTGCCTTAGTGGCTTGCTCGTATTCCTCGTTATCCAAGAATGGCAAATCAATTGTGGCTAGCACATGCATCCAATCTCCCTTATCCTCAGGGCAAGAGATATAATTAGTCAATGGGACATAGGATTTCCTAACCTAAGCATCGTCCTTGAGCATAGCTGAGATGATGGAGTACACTAACTCTAGCCCCTGTGTCGACAATCCCTTTCCTTGTGGTATCACTTGGAGCTAGGATAGGTAAGTCCGCATGCAACTCTGTGCCTTCTCAAAAAGCATTAATGTGCAAGGACTTGGGTACTAAGTGTAGCGTTAGGCTTGGTATTTATGTTATTGCATCGTCATGGTCTTGCAAGTCAGTGGCAGCTTGCTCCATTGATCCCTCCATCCATTTCCTTAGCTCGTGCCATAATGTTGGATGTTGCGTAAGCAGGTCTCAAAGTTACAAGGGTGGTCACTAGCATTGTGAGAAGATTGCCAACCACTTTCTTGTCTCATAATTCTATGCTTCTTGGCCAATTTCCTCGACTAGTTTGTTGGCCCAGGGCATTCAATCTCTATCTTGGCAGCACGATTTGAGGTGTGGATGCGTCTCTTAGTCGTGTGGGAGAGACTAGTGTACTCGTGCTAAAGAGATCATCAATCTCGTCCTCCCAAATGGGCTCAGCATCCTTTAGGTGTTCTTGGGCTTCTCTCACCCATTCCTTGACCTTTTCAATGGCTGCAAGTTGGCGCTTCAGATTGGGGTACTCCCCTACTATGGCACTTCCTTTTTTAGCCGTCTTTGAAGCAGATGTTTCAGAATCAGCATTCACGACTTTCTTTCCGACAGGAAATGTCGTTGCGCTCTCAATTTTCAATGTGGCCTTTGCCTTTCTTTTATTCTTTCTTCCTCTACTATGACTTTTCTTTCCGATTGAGGCTGCATCCAAGTTACTAGGCCTTATGCAATGGGATGGGCATGGCCTCCCCGTCACGTATCTTGATGCCAAACAACCCCAATGGAACTGATGGCACGATTTTCGAGTGGCTTCCACCTAGGGCGATTGACAAAAAGGTGAGTGATTCCACTCTTAGCACATCAGCCTTATCTCAATTGGCTTGCTCCCTTTTGGGGCAATGTGAAGAGATGTGTCCTGGGTGACCATAAGTCCAACAAGAAATCGAGGCTCTTAGGTCTTCCCTCCTAAGCCTCTGTCTCTCCCTCTTCCTAATGCCATCACTAGCACTGGTTGATGGTCCATGAGAATTAGATTTCCCTCTTCGTCATACAAGATGTAGGGGTTCACATAAGGCTCCTTATCATTCGATTCCTCCACGTAGTGGACTACTAGAGCATCGCTTGGTGGATGGGTCATGTAAGGTCTAGGTGGCTTGGGTATTCCTGTGGGATTGATCTCTATCCTAGGGATGGATGTCTTTGCATTGTTAGATGCTAGGAGTGCCAATGGGGCTCCTCTTCAAAGAAATTCGGAGGCCTATTCCCTAGGTAAGGCTAGTTGTAAGGCTATGGGTATGGGAGTCTCCGTGGCAGTCTACAGTGCATGGCATCGTGGCTGAACCTTCTACAATTAGAGCAAGGTCATGACCTAGGGTCTTGACACTCGGCTGGAATGTGGTTTCCACCGCAATACACACATTGGACGTGTGAGCGCATAGGTCTTCTGAAAATCTCATGTAGCTTAGCCAACTCTAGCTTCACATCAGCCAACTCATGGCTCTGATCAACATTCTTTCCCTTGTCTTGGGTACTGGATGCTTCACTAGCGGCCAGAGTTCTATCTAAGATTCTAGGGGCAGTGATATCTTGGGTTGTGGGTCTTGAGCTCCTCTCTTTGAGTAGATCATCCACTCATATGGCTTCTTCAAAGACCCTAACTAGCACATCCCTTTGCAGGTTTGAGTTGCTCACCAAGGCTTTGTAAAGCTCTTCACTTCAGATTCCACTTATGAATATAGTGGAGGTCGCTCATTTGCTAGGTCTCTCTACCAGCCGGGATTCTCTTGAGGAGACTCCGCACATGGGTGACGTAGTCTCGAATATCCTCCTTGTCCTTTTAACTGACATTCATCAATCTAACAATGAGGTTGTCAGAGTATCCTGCCTTAGAGAATCTCTTGATGAAGAGACTCTTGAGGGTGTTAAAGTCGTTGCATTCAGCATTGTCTAAACTAGTGTACCACATCTATCCTTTGTCTCCTAGGCAAAGTTCGAAAGCTTGCGAGCACTGAGCGAGATTTGTCTTAGCCTCACAAACCTGCTTGAACTGCTCTACAAAACTGTATGGGGCATTGCTTAGCTGGTACTTGTCTAGTTCTTTCGTAACTATGCGAATCCTCACTTGACTCTTGGAGCCTTGGATAACTCCTAATCTTGTAAGCAATGATGTTGTTAGTGCTATCACGCTTTGCTCTACCGACATGTTGTCTATTAGTCGCTTCATGATGAGATGCTTGCTCAAAGAATTAAGTCTTCCTCTAGTGCTCTTTCTCTCTTTGTGCTTGATCCTATTCAATGCTAGGGCTAGCATGCATTGGACCTCTTGCATCTCAATGTCCTGCCGCAATGTCCTAGTCTACTGGTTGTATGCTAGCCTGGTTTGTGCATCATATTCATTCACCATTCATTGGGTTTTGACTAGGAAATCTCCTAGGTCGAGCTCCTCATTTTCGCGACTTACATTGGGCTCTACCATATCTGCGGTCTCCTGATCCACTAAATTGTTGATGAGGTTGATCAAGTCGGGAAGCGTTGCACTCCCTCAATGCGTCTAGTCTTCTGTGTTGTGTCTATCACTTAGTCCTACCGATTGGGGTTTCTTGATTCTCTATCTGGGTTTGAGGGTCGTCTCCTATTGGTGGGTTCATTCAGCTTATCTTACCTTGGGCGAGTTCCATGTTATTTAAGGCAATCCTCAATGTTACGGGCACTCAGATACTAATATTGTGCATGGTGCTCTTTTCTATGCACTATGCAAAATCAGACTTTCAGTTTTTCCAAGTGCACTTCAAGTGTTGAAAACAATGTGGATGCAAACACAAGATAACAAATGAAGGTTCTGCACTCCAATCTAAGTCCTCAGCCAAATAGGGCTTTATACGCAGTCACCACCAACCGCTCTCTCTAGTCTCTAGAATCTATGCTATGCTACTCAACTCAATCAAGGTCAAATGGGAGTCTAGTGGTCTGTTTCATGGCTCTAATGGGGACTAAAATCTGACATGACTCTCATCAGTCTAGTCGTCCGCCCATGATTTCTAGGATTAATTTTCTTTTTAAGGCTTCGGAAGCCTTCCCCGATTGCGAGAGGTGTCTGCTTCTCACGGGATACACTAGGTTTGTCAATTTCTACTATCAGAACTTTGGTTTTATTTGACAGTGTCTGATTCTTAGAATTAGATGTTCGAGTGAGGGTGATCTGATTCTACCAAGTCTAATTTTCATGGGTCCAATTTAGACTAATTTGATTCTTGGTGTCTGATTCCTAGGTAATTCGATTTTGGGGAGTCCAATTGTCTGAATGTGCTGATTATCCGAATCGGAGGGGTCACATGTCTTATTGGACGGGTTGGGTGGTGTCCGAGCGATCCGATTTTCCAAAATTGGACTATTCGATTATGATGCATCCAATTGTTTGAATGGATAGAATCGAATGTCCGATTGTCTGATTTTGGAAATCTGACCTTGTTGTGGAATGTGTGCAATTTCGACACATGGCGTGTAGACAACGATGACAAAAATTCAATTTGTGGCAACAATTTTTATCATACAAACATGTAAGGAGCTCCAGAACCCAAGGATAGCTACACAAAAAGGTTTCTACGAGCCAAACAATCCTATGGAAGTCGATCAATTCACCCGAAGCTCAAAGTCTCTCTCTCTCTCTCTCTCTCTCTCTCTCTCTCTCTCTCTCTCTCTCTCTCTCTCTCTACTGCAAAAACTAAAAATGAGCCTTCCACCCCCTTCCTTGGGTCTTAAACCCTTGTTCTAATGCCTGAGTGTTGCCTCGTTAGTGCTCGTGCCTTGTCAATGGATTGCAAGCCCATTTTTTGCCTGAATTTTCCCTATTTTGGGCATGTTTATAGCAGAAACCCTAAAACAATTCACTTCAATTTCTTGATTCTATTTTACTCTAAATGCAACAAAAATCAAAATTCAAATACTGAAATGATTTGTCCTACGTGTCTATCATCAAAAACTCAAAATACTTACTTGTTTTAATATTAAATACCCCAAATCTCCTACCTATCTCAAGCATCAGCTTGGGGATGCAACCCTACTTCGATGCTTGATTTGAGGTGTGCAAGTGCTCAAACTTGAATCCATTGGTCCCACAATGGAGCCAAAATGCAGTGGGAGCTCACGCTCAACTGCCAAGACCCATGGACCTCTTATTGCTTCAAGCATTTCAAGTGAGAAAAAATGGCTATCTCTCACCTAACCGATGCACCTTCGATCCTACCGGTGTAGTGAGCTTACCTTGATGCCCGAATGAGTAGCCTCCTCCCTCAAGCACGTTGGTCGCTCCATGATTCGAGATGCAAGCTCAAACAACCTCAAGCCTCCTCTTTCAAGCTCCATCCTCCATAGCCACATGCAAGAGAAGAGAAAAGAAGAGAAGAGAAGAGCGGAGATGATGGAGAGCTTCTTCTCCAAGATCCCTCTCCCTCACACTCCCTCTCTCAAGCACACACGAGCAAGCAAGAAGGAGAGAAGAAGAGAAGAAGAAGAGACAAGTTTTGTCACACACCAAAGAATGAGCTCCTCATTCACTTTTCAGGTTTATATACAAGACCTAAATCCCTTGGGCACCCGTCCCCTTTTTTACATGACCGAGCAACTTGCCAATGTCCTCTTTCCCTATTCCCTCCTAATTGTCTTATCCCTTCACCCATGTCCATTTAGACTTTACAACTTGCACAAGAGGGAGCTTGGAAATCTTATAAAATGAATTACATCGCGCCCCACACTTTCCTTGGGAGAGCTCTCAGAGGTTCTCCTTCATCCTTGAGAGAGCATCCTTGATCCTTGAGAGGACCTCCTTCATCCTTGACAAGACCTCCTTCATCTTTGAGAGGATCTCCTTCATCCTTGAGAGAGCATCCTTGATCATTGACAGGACCTCCTTCATCTTTGAGAGGACCTCCTTCATCCTTGAGAGAGCCTTGCTAGATTATTTGGTGCTCTCCTACGTTTTTTTTTAGGTTGCCTTCTCCTCCACTTTTCTAACTTGGGCAAAATGAGCTTCTTCATTCACTTTTTGAATTGGGGTTCCTTGGTCTTCTTCTACTTCCTTTTGGCTACATGGTCCATGTCCATGACATGTCTAGTAACGTGCAATCTCTCATTCAATACCAACATTTCTTCTTTTAAAGCCATTGCAAGCACATGAACTTCTTTGACACATGCTCCTCGCTTACCTCTTTCAATCAATCCTTGTAGTGCTCCTTAACTCTTACTATCTTTAAAGTGAGCTTGAAAATGGCAAGAAGGACATTTGGCTAGGTAAGGGAAACTTGATGGATGGCTATGGATAGGGTAGAGATTGGGATGGTACTTAGGGTTAGAGGGATGGATTCTTTGATGTAGGATAAGTTAGGGAAGTAGAATATGGGTAATGAGTATGATTGATTTTCAAGGTACTCTAAAGTATGAAATTCTCCTTGAACCTTCAAAAAATAGGATGGTGAGGTAGAAAATAGAGATCGATAAGAAAGTCTTAGGAATAGAGAGATAATGAATTCTTATGAATAAGTGGAGAGGAGGGAAATTAATGAGTGTGATGAGGATAGAGAAGAGGCAAGCTGATTGGAAGTGCCAATTGTAGGCCTTCAAGCTCACATACTACGAGGTCTCTTGCCTTCAAAATCTTCTCTATTATTCCATCTTATCTCTATTTATCTCTTTCTCCCCTGCTCTCTCTCTCTCTCTCTCTCTCTCTCTCTATATATATATATATATATATATCACACACACACACACACACACACAAAGGGAGCATCCTCTTGAAATGATTAATTAACCCCTTTTGCAACTAAGGCATCATTCTCTCCCTCTCTTCCAAAGGGAGTGTCCTCTTGAAATTTATTAAGAAACCACTTATGCCTTAACTATCATATCATTATTATATAGTCTTTTTTCTTCAACTCTCTCTCTCTCTCTCTCCCTTCATCATTTGAATCAATGCCTCTTCTCTTTTCAGCTCGCTTCCCTCTCCACATTCCAACTAATCAATTTTGGGCCTCTCTCTCTCACATGATGGGACTCATGAAGATGACTAGTGGTAATTTCCCTCTCTCTATTTGATTAATCAATAGCAATCGGTTCACCATTGTCTAGCATGGTGGTCAATTTGTTCATCTCACTCATATTTTTTGAGTTTATGATCACGAATCCTTGAAGTATAGTTGACTAATTATGATATTGTAGTTGATGATTGAAGAGAAAACAAACAAGAAGGAGATGATTTATGAAAGCTATCATGCTTATGAACCTTAGTTATTTTAATCCTTTGAGGAAGTCCCCCTTTCATATGCTAACTCTCAAGCTTTATACACATGCTTGCACACTTTATTCATTTTTGGGTGTTCTTATAGGCTCACATTCTTATAGGGATATTACAACTATGTAGCGTGAGATGGACTCTTCAATTAAGAATGGCACTTGGGAATTGGTTCCTTTGCCTAAGTGCAAGCATGCATTACCATGCAAATGGATTTATAAGCTAAACTAATGCATTTCCCAAGTACCAGGCAAGGCTAGTAGCCAAGAGATTTAAGAAGAATGGAATAGACTTCTAATCGCATCTTCTTACCATTATTGAAATGACAACTTTCATATGCTGATTACATTGGCTACAAAAGGAAAACATGGAGCTTGTTCAAATGGATGTAAGGATAGCTTCTTACATGGGGATTTGCATAAGGATATTAATATGCAACCAAAGAGCAACTAGTATGTAAGCTTCGTGATAGATTATATGGATTGAAGTAAGCTCCCAAGGCCTGATATCGTAAGTTTGATGCTTTCATGGGGTCTCAAGTTATACATGAAGTGAGATACACATATGTCTACACACACGAAAAGCCATGGATAGAAGCCTTATGATCTTCATCCTTTATGTGGATGACATGTGCATTACCAAGACGTGTATTGGATGTGGATATATTGAAGAAAAGGTTGCATTAAACCTTTAATATCAAGGATTTGGGGAATTCAAGCCACATTCTTAGCAAGAGGATTATGAAGGAATGTGTAAAAGTTATTTATGAGTACATTAGAAAAGTAGTTGAGCATTTCAATATGGAGAGGGGGAAGGCTATCAGTGCTCCATGACCTCCATGTTTACCATTTTTGAGAATAGCAAATGATGCTTGCCCACAGAGGCTAGATGTATGCCGTGAAGAGGCTAGAAGATAGACAAATGATGTATGCTCTAGGTAGAGATGTTCAGAATCCCATATGCACAGTGAGGAGAGTGGTACTATCCAAATGTATATATAAGCATGTACTTGTTGACAATCACTTGAGGGAATGGAACTATCCATCTTACACAAGAATGTGTTTATGAGTCCAATCTAATCTATCTTGGAACCTAATTTACTTGTGTAACAGTTAGTCTATCTAAGTCTATGTCATCATGAGTTGTATATTCATCTTCCATCCTCCATAGCTCCCACTATGATCTAGATCTGTGTTTGTGACATGGTATCAGAGCTCAGCTAAGCATGGCCCAGCTCTTTTTTCACTCCTCTGAGCTCCTCTTCATCTCAGTCCAGCTCAGTGTGAGTGTACGACCCCCATTATTCACTTCTTCTCGCTACCCTCATAGCCACCCTGCACCTACCTTGCTTTATGACCAAGCCACTTTTAACCAAGTTGTCAAGCTAAGTCTTGTGAGTTGTTGCACTAAATAAGTAATATTGGTAACTAATTTTTATGATTTACTCTAGCCTTCCTCAATAATTACAGCACTCGTTTGTAGTAGTCCAACTAATCTAATATCTAGGACATCAATAAGCTTGCTCAATCTTGCACTTGATCTCTTAACTCTTCACGGCCAGGTCTCTACACTAGACACTAGGATACTAAACCTAGGATTTTTATCCCTTAGAGAATTGATTTCAGGGCAGCATAGATTCAATGCATCTATCTACACATTTCCATTTAATTTCTTTTAATTTTTTCTCTTCTCTTCTTTATATAATAATTTTCTTTTATTATTTATTAATCATTTTTTATGTCGTAGATTAACACACCGCGTATACTCTTAATTATGTCAAATAAAAAAAACCATGTTTATATGGATATTTTCTTTAATAAGAATAACATTTTTTTTTTTATAATTAGGAAATTTACTAAAGCATAAAAAATTTGACTTTCAGTTTTTCCATGGAAAGATCATAATTTTTATTGATGCAAAACATAATTTTTTAAATGAAAACAGAAATTTTTACTCAAAAACCCATTTTTGAATTTTTCAACATGTTAAATGATCTCTAAATATTATAAAAAAACTTCAGTAAAATTTTAGCATTATGGAATTCATATGAAAAATATGATAATTCATAATTATGCGACCAAAAATTTTATAAAAATTCATCTATTCCCTTTTAAAGTTATTTTAAAGTATTTTTTATTTTTTTTTAATTTTTAAAATATAAAATAAAAGGTACATAAATACAAATAACCATTCAAAGTTGAAAATGAGGTTCAAAGATATTTTATAAAAATAATAAACCAAATAAATATTTATGCTCCATCACTTATTTATGTCAAACGAGTTAAGACACTTACGTAAAGTACGAGAGTCGCGATTACGCTTTTGGAAACCATGTCCTTTGCAGTCTGGCCAAGAAGAAGTCTATCCAGCCATTGTGCACCACAAGCTCACCATTTCTCGTCTCCCGAGAGATCCATTTTCCAATTGTATGATTGCCTTAAGAATGGCCCCTTAGAACTCTTTTAGATTAATCTTGATTAATTTTGAACTTGAAACTATGGCTTCCATGAAGTTGAGGATGATGACTTATGAAGGGGGAGAGGGTAATTGAATATCTCCATCGTGCTTCCATGAAATTAGGAGCAAAGTGAAGCAATCGAAAGGCAGAAGATTGTTCTCCTAACCTATCACTTCAGATTAGGTAGGTATATTGAAGCTCTAGTTTGGCATCAAGAGAAGGACATGGCGATGATCTTCAACGACAAAGCATTGGCTTCAATTCTCCCCTCTTGCTCTCTAATTACTTTTTTTTTTGCAATATTTTGGTTTTGATTGGCTTGAAAATCCTCCTAGTAACTCCCTCTCTTCAATGTGCTGGTGGCAGCGTGGCAGCACGTCGAAGGGTGGCCCATGCCTCACTCTCTCTCTCTCACTCTCCATTAGTGCATCAAAGGCGATCGATCCTTAAGCATTGATCAAGTGTCGTATGCACCTCCATCTCTTGGACTAATCCTTGCATGATCCCCATCTTTAAAGTGTGAGCCAGCATGCGTGATGTCCTCATCTTCATCATGCTTTAGTTGTAAAAAGAAATTGTTGTTGTGACTAGTGTCAAAAAACTGACTCATGAAGGACACCGCCTTCTTGGCGCCACATCATCGTCTCCCTCCCAAGAATTACCATGCTTATGGCCACTTGTAGACTTGCCATCTTTAGCAAACGGATTGTAAGAATCCCGCCTTCTGTCATCATCCCTACCTCTCTCCCTCCTATAAGCACTTCCTCTACTCTCTTAGTTTCATAGCCTTCCTCCATATTCTCCATCAATCGGTGCCTCCCTTTCTTGCTCATGACCCCTTCTTTCTCAACGACCTCCAACAGCCTCTCCTCCCTCTAATTTTCAATTTTTCTTGTAATTTATTTCCTTTCCCCTTTCCTTTTATCAAGCTCCAAAATATTTGCTCTAAACAATTTTCATCAATTTTATTTCTAGTTGGTTGAAAAATACAGAGAAATTGATTCTCATTCAGCAATCCAAAGTCCTTGCCTTCTAACTCTTTTCCTTGGCAACTATACCAAATAAGTAATGCTTGGAAAAATCCAACATATAGACTCAGCATTGCTTTTGCACCTGGTCCATCTTTAATACCATAAGATGACCAATCAATCATGTCCCTTTGCAGCATCTAAATCCATTTTTCTTTGATCCATCTCAGTCAAACAAGGATAATACTCATCGGTAACATTACAACTTGGGGAATGAATAATTTCAACATTGTAAGTTGATACTTCCCTTTCCCTTCCCCCTTTCTAAACCTTACTAAAACCATTATTATGGTTCTTGTATTGATTGATGCAGCATTGCCCACGATCTTTTCTGCATAAGTCATAGTAACAATCCTAGATTGATAGTTCGTCCTCATTTGTTCAGATTTGATTTTAAATCTTTCCCTCCATGTCAATTTCTTGTCCTTCTCAAGTACCACATCTTTCAGAATGCTCGCTAGAATAGTTTTGACCCAAAGAACTGAAGTCCAATCAGTGAATAGAAAAATAGCATAACAAGTGCAAGTAACATCACATCTTCAAGTGGCTCAATACTTCTTTGGAGAGCTTCAAAGATTGCTAGCACGATGCTGAAGAACTCTATGCCACACAACCAATCTACTGACATTGAAACTACCCTTAAATGAGCTATGATTTGCATTGCGGGTTACAAGGGGCGTGCAAATGTTACTTAGGTGATTTGCCAAACCACCACAAAGCTCTTAGACTTACCTCTTTTCACTAAAGAAAAATCAATTTTGGTATTGGAAAGAGGGGAATCATGGGAGAGAAGACAAGATCTTATCTTCTCTAGATGATAATAATTCCCTATGGGGAAATTTTAGATTGGTCATGGTTGGGATTCACTAAGGAAATCTATCAAATTTTATCTATAGCGCCACCTTTCTCGCGTACAAAAACTTCCTTGTATCGACATCTTCTGACCACCAGACTGGAGAGACATGGCCTCCCAAATTGAAAACAACGAACACCGCATCTGCATAAAATAAATGTAAAAAGTTGGTAACAATGTGCCAATTGTGTACAATTTTACTAAAAAGTTTTGCAATATTTAGCATTGTTTCTAGGTGTTGTCATTCTCCCCCACTTAACTGCAAAGTGTCCTCATGAGCACAGCTACATCATGAACATCTAGCATCGCGAACATAGCTACCAGGAGCACTACTATGCAACCTCAAAAGAAAAATATACTCTCCCTCACTTAGTTGTGAAGCGTCCTCGCAAGCACAACTACAAGAACTACAAAACCACACATAGAAAACTAGTAGACACTGAAAAGATAGGAAAATATGTACTGATGTCATATGAGTAAGCAAGCAAGACAAATATATCAATTGAATTATTGAAAAACTTGTGCATACTAACATTTCCCTTACTCACTCTCTTGACTTAAGTGCATAACATAGCTTCATCCAATGTATAGAATATACCAACGAGGAAGCTTTCTAGAGCCACTAAACAACAATAATCCCACTAGGCAAGGAAATGTCACACTACTATCCCACTAGGAATATTGCTTCTAAAATAGCGTCACTAATAAGGTCCATGCCTAACAAAGAACCCAACAAAGAAAGCTAATATTATGACACTAAATAGGACTCCTATGGTTTAGTTGCTAACCCTCCATGTTCTACTAGAACAACCAGCCAATGGTCCTTAACTTCCAATTGTCTAGAGTGTTTGGTATTATTATTATTTTAAATAGTAGTGGCTTTATTTCAATGCCAAAATAGTATATACATTTATTATCCTTCCCAAAAGGTCCCACCCCAAAGAGATGCAATGCATCGAACACAAGGCACCCGTCAAGGAAATCCCTACAGCCTACCAGGACCTCAAAGGCGATGGTTATCTTCTTATGGTGTTTTTTTAAAACCCTGTAGTCTCAGGGCATTTTCTTTCTTTCTTTCTTGCTTTTCAAAGAATAAATATATAGACTCTTTCAAACTTTGTTATTCGGATTGAATTTTAAATTGTTTTGTTTATAAAGGATTAACTAAAAGGCTAAGGGTACATCACTTAATTGAACGGTCAAACATTTTAGCTCAATAACTTTGTTGGAGGAATCTAATCTAGCACATAATACTAGTCACTCTAGCTGGGAAAATGATAAGCAAAGATACTCAGCAGCTTAGCATCTCTTGTCCATGCTACTCCTTAGTCAAAATTCGTGGAGAAAACCTTGTTATTCAACTACCCCACAGATTGCTAGAAAAGTGACAACAAGATAGGGAAAAAATCTATTGGATTCCCAATCAGACTTCCATACAATGAAATTTACTATTTCATGCACACACATCACCCCCTTTCAATCACTCCCTGGTGCTAAGTCCCATCCCATGTGGGTGGACTCTCATATAGACTAAATTGGTTATATATCTTTTAATGTATTTGTGTTTTAAAAATTGAGTTTTGTATTTCTTCTATAGGTATTTAGGTTTGGAAAAATCTAAATGATTTCAATCAAGTTATATTTTTAACTTTCCCTTATTTCAAACGAATATAAATATATAGATTAGATATGAAACAATCTGTTATGTACATGGATATTGCAACTCCAAAAAGAGTGTGAAGATAAACACGTAGTGGTTCGCAAATTGCAATAATCATCAAATCTGCACATAACTCAACCATTAACCACTAAACCATTAATATGTTAGATCAATAAAGAGTGAAGCTCTTTTAGAAACCCGCCATCTATTCAAACTTCCTTGTAATGAGCTCTCAACACTGAAGGAGTATCCCAACCGTGCGTGCAACTAACTACCTAACCATGTGATGATGAACTAAACTAAAGTGCGCTAAAACCTAAAATGTAAAGGTATCAACAAACCAAAAGTTTTTTTAAAAGGATTATTTGTTTTGTATGTTGTTTTTTTTAATGTAGAATAAAGTAAAAACCCCAAAAAACTATAAGAAAACAAAATAGCTAAACTAAAATATTCAAACTCTCAAGATCTTCTACTACAAACGATAACCCTAATCCAAGTCAAGTCTATCAACTAAACCATCAAATATAGGATGCTCATGAATAGCCTCCAGCGTAGACACATTAGATGTCATAGACCGCCGGCTATCAGGTGCATCACTAAAAACCTCCATCACATCAAGGAGCAGAGCTGTAGCTGCATTGTCATAATAGGGCATAGGTGCCATTGGTAAACATCCTAAAGAGTAGCCCTCGGTCGCATCCATATACCAATAGATATAATCCCAACAAGGACAACTAACATGTACTTGATCATCGAGATATGATGGAGTAAAATGGTAAACAACAGCTTGATATCGGGAAAATTCCTACTGCTCTCTACCCACCCTAGACTGAGCAACACCACACTCAGGTGAGAATACACCATCATAATCGTGGTGCTGATAAGTGTAACCTATAGCATCCTACATGACAATGGTTCCATAATGTCGAAAGTAAGTACAACACTACCAACACAGAAGCTGAGCATGCACGAAAAGATGCCACTAACACTATCTACAACCAAAGGGTGCATGGTATTGTAAACAAAAATTGATCACAAAAGAAGAACCGCAACAGGCCTCTCCTCTCAGTGCATATAAGAACATGTCATGCATTTGAAAATGAGGAATACTATAAGGCCTGACATGAATAGGATCACAACTATTAGCATCAAGACGAGGGTAAAGTGCATCCATCCACAGATTTGCCATACATGTATCCCATTAAAAACCCCCAAAAGAAAAGAAATCCAAATATAGATTAGTTAAAGGATTATTTTAACCATTAACCTAATTGTACCTTAACTAAACTAAGTCACAAAATGCTTAAGACGGAGGCCGTTAACTCTAAATATCTCATTTTTAGCACTAATATCTTGTACATCAAGAGAACCATTATCATAAACTTTAACAACCTTAAAAGGTCCTAACAAACAAATTTTGAGCTTCCCAAGAAATTTGTAGTATTGACTATCATATAATAAAACTAAATCATCTTCTTTATACTCTCGTATTTTAATGTTATGATCATGCCACACCTTACAACGTTTTTGCATTGCTTCTAAACTCTGTAAAGCTAACAGTCTTTCCTCATCTAACCTTACCAACTGTAAAATCCTTTGCTTCAACGATTTAGCCTCACCTAATCATAACGAGAGGGCAATTTGTAGAGTAGGCAACTCTTGCTCAATTGGAAAAATAACATTAGTTCCATAAACTAAGTTGAAAGGTGTATTTTGCATTGTCACTTTATAAGTGGTTCTACAGGCCCATAATGCCTCATACAGATGTTCATTCCAATCTCTCCGCTGAGAAGCAACCATTTTAGTTAAAATCTTGCAAATAATGTGATTGGTTAATTCAACCTGACCGTTAGCTCGAGGATAATAAGGTTTTGATTTACGATGCTTAATTTGATATAATTTTGTTAACTCACTAATAATACCATTCAAGAAATGGGAACCTCGGTCACTTACTAATTCTAGTGGGTGACCAAAACGGATGATGATATTCTCATACATAAACTTAGCCACATCAATGGCTTTATCCATCTTAAGCGCTTTCACTTCTATGCACTTTGTAATATAGTCAGTACAGACCAAGATATGATGATTAGATCTATATCTGGTAGGTGGATCAATTGGGCCCACAAAGTCAATTCCCCACTTCTAAAAAGGCGCTAATGCCAATATAGGCATCAAAGGTGTAGCAAAACTCTTAGAAGGACGACCAGTCCTTTGACAAACATCACATTTTCGACAATAATAATAAGCATATATAAATAGAGTAGGCCACCAATAACCAGCTAATAGAACTTTTTGTGCTGTTAATTCACCGACAAAATGGCCACCACATGCCTTATCATGCAATGCCTTAAGAACCACAAGGACTTCATCTTCCCTTACACATCGCCGATAGATACCCTCGCGTGGAAAGAAATTTTAAAGGTAACCCCCCAATAATCCATAGGAGCATGCTTGCATTAAAATTTGTCACTTTCGTTGTTTATCAATATTAGGTGGATAAAGAGCATACCATGGAACTTGCGTCTCCACAGTAAAAAGTGATGCATCTGGTAAATCATCCTCCACACCTTCTTCCTTGTCAGATGTTAATAATCGTGAAAGATGATCTACTAGAACATGAGCTCTACCAAGACGAGTAACCATTTGAAAATCAAACTCCTGAAATAACAACATCCAACGAATCACACGTCCTGAAAGTTTTACTTTATTAAGCAAATACTTAAGTGCCTCATGATCCACATAAATGGTAAATTTATTCCCTAATAAATAATGAAAAAAATTTCCACCACAAATACCATTGATAAGCATTCTTTCTCAGTGGTAGTATAATTTCTTTCTACATCACTTAAATTACAGCTTGCATAATAAATGGGATGATCCACCTTATTATCATCTACTTGGCATAAAAATGTTCCTACAGCATACATAGATGCATCGGCATGAATATGGAATTCTTTTATCCAATCCGGGGGTGCCAATACTGGCCCTTGAATTAAGTTTTGCTTAAGAAATTCAAATGATTTCTGGCAGACATCATCCCAACGGAAAGAAGTATCCTTTCGTAGCAAATTTATCAAAGGTGAGGCTACTTTTGCAAAATTAGAAATGAATCGTCGATAATAATTTAGATGCCCCAAAAATCCAAGTAATTGCTTAAGATTTGTTGGAGGTGGAAGTGCAAAAATCTTAGAAATTCTAGCTAGATCCATAGTAATGCCTTCTTTAGAAATGATATGCCCCAACAACGTTCCTTTTGGCACTCCAAAAACATATTTATCAAGGTTCAAGGAGATACCTACTTCATCACTACGTTCAAATACTCGTGCCAATTGATCAAGCATTTCTTTTGTCGTCGTTCAAGGAGATACCTACTTCGTCACTATGTTCAAACACTCGTGCCAATTGATCAAGCATTTCTTTTGTCGTCCCATAGACACAAAAATCATCTAGAAAAACTTCCATCCATTCTCGAAGAAAATCTGATAAACTACAATCATAACTCTTTGAAATGTTGCGGGTGCATTGCACAAACCAAAAGGCATTGCTTTATAAGTGAATGTACCCCATTCAGTGGTAAAGGTAGTTTTGGATTGATCTTCAGGATGAATCAATACTTGGTTGTACCTGCTAAACCCATCCATGAAAGAATATAACTCATGGCCTGCAACTTTATCAAGTACCTGATCTGTAAATGGCAAAGGAAAATGATATTTACGTGTTTTGCTATTTATCTTTCTATAATCAACACAAAAGTGAATCTTCTTACTGTTCTTCTTGGGTACTACCACAATAGGGGAAACCCATTCACTATATGCAATAGGATAAATAAATTCCACATCAAGAAGCTTAGTGATCTTAGCTTTGACTCTACATACACATGATTTTTCGTCATTGGCGTTGACATACAGGTTTTATACCTGGTTCTAAATCAATATAATGCTGACAAAGTTCAGCTTTAATACATTTGAGGTCAGTATAAGACCAAGAAAATTCCCTGACATGTGCTCGTAATACCTCTCAAACCTTTCTCGATCTTGGGATTCCAATTGAGCTCCTAGATTTAAATATTTCCCTTTTGTCATTCCTATCTTAACTACTTCCACTTCGAGCTCTTCAAGAAACAAAGAGGCTATGTTTTTAGGCTTGATTGTAGGTACATTCTCAAATATCCCCATTGATACATTTTCAAGCAAACTATTCTTGGCACTTGATTCTAGTTCTTCTTCCCTCGCATTCACAGAATGTACCAAGGGTAAAGCCCTATAAGGAATAATAGCGTGATTATCTTGAATAGCACCATCAACCTCTATTCTTTAGACATTTGCTAGATCAAAAAAGGATTTTATATATCTTTCCCAGTTTTTACCCAAGCAGCCATTAGTGGCATTTAAATCCTTATTAGACTTCATTATAAATGAGGATTTGATAGAATCAATTACGCTAGGTATCTTCTCTAAATCACATAGATATTGAGCATGCAACTTACGACAATATTAACGTAAGATTTTGTTGTTCTTTTTTAAACATTCTTGATCATCTAAACTCAAGACCATTGGTTACCATTAAGCTTAAGAATTAATGAATGCGGATCCTCATTTTTCTCACCTTGAATTCAACAACCCAGATAATGTATGACTTGTTTAAGTTCTACAAAATCCCTAGGTGTCACAGATTCAAACCATCTAAGTTGTGGTTCCTTTCCATCCCATAGATAGTAAAATCCATCACCCTTTCTTTTGGATGAGGTAATACAACCTCTGGCATATTTTGCATATTGATCTTAGCGGGTTTAGATTGGACTCACTGATAACCAACTAGTGGTCCCTTAGAACAATGATACATCTTCTACGTAATTCCATTGAAGCACTTAAAAGGATGATACAACCAAGGAGCACTAATAGGGTTTTTCATTCGAGTTTCTGGTTCAAAAGTACACTTAGATTTATCTTTTTCCCAAAATCTATTAGTCTTTTTATATTCATCCTAGTAGTTCTTATTTATAAGTAAGGCTTGTTCCATCTATAACTCCCCACTACTAGATTTTGACCTCTATTCTTCTAAATACAACTCTAGAAGTGAAATTTCATCTAGATATCGCATTTCTCTAAATTGAAATTCTGCCTTTTCTTTTTGTAACTCAGTAATTTTCTTCATTGCTTCATTTACAACAGTCATTGCTGCCTCACGTTCTACTTCCAAAGCCTCACTTAATTCTCTAATAATAACATAATTACCATGATGTTCACTAGATGTTTGTGCAACCCTATGTAAGGCGGAAGCTGAGTCATCCTCATCATCATGCGATATTGGTCTTTGTAACGGTTTGCACCCATTCCTACTCCTCCATTCTCTTTCCTTTCTTTCTAACTGGTGATAATAAGTTATTTTAGCTACATCTGGAAATTGTTCAAATCCAAAGGGTAGAGCATTTTCCTCATAAGGGAAAGCAGCAAAGACCCTACTCTCAGGCATGCCATTATTATTCTCAGTAACATCAAATTTGTCCGTATTTTCCAAAGAAGTTGTTGAGATGTCATCAACATTAAATGTCACTAAATCAGTCATCTCTTCCTCTTCTAATTCATCCATAGAACCTGCTTCTGCCTTGCTATACGTAAAAAATGCATCTTCTTGATTATTTTCTTTCTGATCCATGGATAATCATGAATATGTTTCAAGTGAATCATCAATTATTCCACTTCCCCTATAGAGAGCACCAAGCAATCTAGGGTTGTATCTTCAGACGTAGACAACCAGTGAGTAATATTACTATTGGAATCATTGTCTGATGAAAATGTTACACCATATTCACCAATATCCATCTGTTCTACCTTACAAGGCTGATGTATTGTATTCACCTCCACTTTTTCTTCTCTTGCTACGCATTGCATTTTAAATAACCAAGCATAAGGCCCTTCGTTATCAGTCCTCTTCATTTTTGAATCATAAACTCATAGTCGAATTTCTCATCCATTTCACTAACCATCTCGTCTCTTGACTCTTTCAAAAATCCTTTTGAAATAACTTGTATCTTAACCCTATCATTTCGAGGACCAATCACAATTGAACCCTTGTACCAATCTTGAGTGCATCTCACTTGGTATAACCAAGATGGACCCAACAACATAGAATATGAAGAGATATTTGACAATGAGCAAGACAATGAGTGAACTACTAAGTAATTCACATGAAATTCTAGGCTAGAAATTATAGATTTCACATTTTGAAGTAACCCTAAAGGAATCACTTTCCTTTGATCATCCACATGTAAAACGATATGGGTAGGTTCTAGATTCTTCAACCCTAATTCTTGCATTGTTTGTTCTGTCATCATCAAATTGGTTGCTAAGCCACCATCTAACTACACTTCATTCAACAAATGGCCATTAATGGTAGTATCTATAATTGGATCTATTGGATCCACAAACAAATCTACTATTTTTACATCCTTAGTTGTTTTTCTTTTGGAATAATTTGCGGTTACTTTAGAAGCATTAGTCTTAATCCTCTTCCTTCGACGCTGAACCAATTTATGATAAAGCTTCCTTCAACATGTAGGCACTATTTCCACCAATTGTCGAAGGTTAATGGTCAAAGATACTTCTTCTAATGCAGCCCAAAGATCATAGGTCTTGTTAACGAATTCTATCTGCTCTTTAGTTCCTTCCTTTGGAGGTATCAATCTTTCAAGAAAAGGAGCTACTCCTACTTGAATCTTAAGGTTTGTTGAAGGCACGCGTAATAATGGATGGTCCGAGGAATGTTGTGGAGAATCCGACTCAAGTAGCTCTATACATTAGGATCTATATCCTTAGGTTTATCCTTCATTGCTCCTTTAAATTGTGGACTTTCTTCCTCCAAACCTTGCTCCTCTCATTGCTTCTTTTGTTCTCTAGTAACCACACCAATCATGGGGTTAACCTTAAAGGTCACCCTATGGGACATGAATTCAGACCTAACTCCATTCAATTGCCTTCTTGTTTCTACTTCAACTAAATTTGCGGATGAGGTTGAGGGTTCATTAGAAACTTGCTTACCCATGTCATTAGTTTTGTTATCTTCTCACTTAGGGAAATTCTCTTTATGTTGCCCTTTGCCACTACACTTTCTGGATAGAGTATAGTCTTGATTTTTTTGCGCATTTGGACAATATGTAGCTATATGACCTTCATATTGGCATCAATAAAAATTTACCACTCCCCTAGTCCTTTATTGTCCATTTTGCCCCATTGGATTATGAAAAGTACCATTATTTCTCCTAAAATGAGAATTTCTTCCTCATTTTCCATCACTATTGTAATTATTTCGGGATACTGGGGGTCTATCTTGGGTGGGAAATCCTCTCGGCCTAAAAGGTTGATTAGGTGGTCCAATCGCATAAGTCATATTATTACGATCCATGTAATTGTAATTTGTTTGCATTGAATGGGCTTGTTGTTGCTCTTGACCTATCTTGTGCCAACAATTTTATCTAGATGCCCTATCTCAAGGCAAAAAGTGCAGAATGGCAAATGGTCAGACATTAGCCTTGAAGGCGTCGGACACTTTGTAGCCACATGGCCATACCCCATGACACTTACCACACCAGATATTTGATCTAGGTGGGTTTGGAGTTGAGCTGCTCAAGGATTTTTGTGCACTAGAAGACTATGTTGTTATCGAATAAATTTCTTTCAAAGGTGCTTGCACTACACTCATAATTTTCTCCTTCAACTTTCCTAGGGATTTTGCAATAATATCAGCTACTTTTGCTTCATTAAGAGGGGACTGAGCTTGTGGCATAGAACACATTCATGTTTGCATCATATAGGTTGGAATAGAAGTGTACAGATTTAAAGGTACACTTGATACATTTGAACTTGCAGTTACCGATGGATTTAAAGGAACGGTCACATAAGACCGTTCTTAGATATCCCGCTTGAAGTGCTTGGATATTCCATTTGAGGTTCTTTCAATAAGTCCCTCCATCGTTGTTGGCTAAATTGCACTTCTTCCCACCATCTAGCATGTGTTTTAGCATCTGCCAACGTAGTTGGCCATTGTAGGCTAACATGCTGATGAACTTCAGGATTGAGCCCATCAGTAAATTTACGCTTTTGCATAGCCTCATCAAGAACTGGATTCATATTTCGAATAATTATCTCCATACGTTCAATGTAATGTTCAACACTTTCGATTGTTCCTTGGGACAAATAATCCAATTGAAGGGCTAGTCTATCTTGGAAACCTTGCCATCAATTTTTTTCTAGGAACGCTCTTGATAAGGCCGCATAAGTCACTTTATGTTGGGCATCTAGGTTCCCATACCACCTTGTTGCTTCATCTTTTAATGTTGCAGGGAAATATGAAGCTTTTGGTCATTTTCTACTATCTCATTAGCGACACATGTCACCTCAAATCTTTACAAATGCACATTGGGATCCTCGTCTCACAGTCCCCCAAATTGCGTGAAGTCAGCTAATCTGACTGGGTTGTGAGCCATTGTTTCTTTAAATAATATCTCTAACCCTAAATCTTGGGTATCCAACCATGCGGGTTCCTTACGTTGCTTGAATAGTTGGCGCAATCCAAAACTCGCCTCTTAATCCCAATCAAAGGGCGGTTCAATACTCCCTATTGTAGCATTAGCTTCACTCCCCCTACTTCCACTATTTTGTCTACTCCTTTCCCCAATGGCACTACTAGTGCTTGAGGCAACTTGCTCATTGATATGATTTTACTTCAGTTCCCTTTGACAGTGTTCTATCGAATGATATACTAGGCCTAAAAGGTTCTACGTTTGAGTTAGACACAGCATCTATCCCCTGATTCAATAATGCATTCACCCTCTCAAGCCTTTCTAGTAGCCAAGCCTCTTGTTGCACCACTCGTTCTCTAGCTCATTGATCTCTAGCTTCATTTTGATGTCTCTGCCTCTCCTCTAAATTCATCCACTATCAATGAAATAGCTATTACTGTCATACTCCAAAATTTTGCACGTTTTGTTTGAAGCTATAAAGTTAGGTTTTTGCTTACATGCACGCTTAGAAGGTTTGGAATGGTTGGTAACTCTGGATCTATTTCTCCATAAGGCAACTTTTCTTCTTGCTTAGGGAAGATTAGGCCTAAAATCTCAGTGACCTCTCTAACGTCTTTTGTGTCAAAAGTAACTTTTACACCTCTGGATACACGTCTCCAAGGCAACACATCATCCCATAACACCCTTCTAAAAGTTCGATAAGCGTTACGATAACACCAATCGAAGTGGTACGATACACTGATTGTATTTATTTCTAGTGCATTTATTAGCCCAAAGTGCGCTGCTAATAAAATTGTGGTTTGCAAACAATTGTTATAGCCCCAACTCCAATAAGATAATTATTCTACATCTACAGTTAATTGTGGGCCAAAATATTTTTCCCCCTCTACTAAGTTTGTGTCTCTTGCCCAATCCAATATTCTCCTTTGGCAGTCCTGGGGAAATTTTGAAAAATAGTCCCTTAGGAAAAGAGACCTCATGTTCACTCATAAATACCTAGGATTTAAATATCCTAATGAGATCAATCACCCGTTCGAGTGCACTTGACTCCTGACGCTCCAAAAAATGATTGACCAATGACCAAGTCACTTCTGGGTTTTCAAGCCAACTCTTGCGAGTTGTTGCATAGAATAAGTGATATTGGTAACTAATTTTTATGATTTACTCTAGCCTTCTTCAATAATTACGACACTCGTTTGTAGTAGTTCAACTAATCTAATATCTAGGACATCAATAAGCTTGCTTAATTTTGCACTTCATCTCTTAACTCTTCACAGCCAGGCTCTACACTGGACACTAGAATACTAAACCTAAGATTTTTATCCCTCAGGGAATTGATTTCAGGGTGGCATAGATCCAATGGATCTATCTACACATTTTCATTTAAATTCCTTTAAAAATTCTTTTCTCTTTTCTTATATAATAATTTTCTTTTATTATTTATTAATTAATTTTTAATGTCGTAGATTAACACACTACGTATACTCTTAATTATGTCAAATAAAAAAATCATGTTTATATGGATATTTTCTTGAACAAGAATAACATTAAATTATTTTTTCATATTTAGAAAATTGACTAAAGCATCAAAAATTTGACATTTAGCTTTTCATGGAAAGATCATAATTTTTTTTCATGCAAAACATAACTTTTTAAATGAAAACTACAATTTTTACTCAAAAATAAACCATTTTTGACTTTTTCAACATGTTAAATGATCTCCAAATATTATCAAAAAATTTTAATAAACTTTAAGTATTATGGAATTCATATGAAAATATTATAGTTCACATTTATGCAACCAAAAATTTATTTAAAATTTCATATATTCCCTTTTAAAGTCATTTTAAAGTATTTTTAATTATTTTTTATTTTAAAAATATAAAATAAAATATACATAAATACAATAAACCATTCAAAGTTGAAAATGAGATTCAAATACATTTTATAAAAATTATAAACCAAAGAAATATTTATGTGGCATCACTTATTTCTGTCAAATGAGTTAAGGCACTTAAGTAAAGTACGAGAGTCACAATTACGATTTTGGAAACCGTGTCCTTTGCAGTCTGGCCAAGAATAAGTCTATCCAGTCATTGTGCACTGCAAGCTCATCATTTGTCATCTCTCGAGATATCCATTTGCCAATTGTATGGTTGCCTTATGAATGACCCCTTAAAACTCTTTTAGATTAATTTTGAACGTGAGATTATGGCTTCCATGGAGTTGAGGATGAAAACTTCTGAAGGGGCAGAGGGTAATTGAATATCTCCATCATGCTTCTAAGGAATCAAGAGCAAAGTGAAGCGATCGAAATGCAAAAGATTGTTCTTCTACTCTATCACTTCAGATTAGGTAGGTATATTAAAGCTCCAATTTGGCATCAAGAGAAGGACATGGCGATGATCTTCAACGACAAAGCATTGATTTCAATTTTCTCCTCTTGATCTCAATTTACTTTTTTTTTGCGATTCAATGACAAAGCCACTTTTAACCGAGTTGTCAAGCCAAGTCTTGTGAGTTGTTGCACTGAAAAAGTAATAGTGGTAATTAATTTTTATGATTTACTCTAACCCTTCTCAATAATTACGACACTCATTTGTAGTAGTCCAACTAATCTAATATCTAGGACATCAATAAGCTTGCTTAATCTTGCACTTCATCTCTTAACTTTTCACGGCCAGGTCTCTACACTGGACACTAGGATACTAAACCTAGGATTTTTATCCCTTAGAGATTTGATTTCAGGGCAGCATAGATCCAATGCATCTATCTACATATTTCCATTTAAATTCTTTTAAATTTTTCTCTTCTCTTCTTTATATAATAATTTTATTTTATTATTTATTAATCATTTTTTATGTCGTAGATTAACACACCGTGTATACTCTTAATTATGTCAAATCAAAAAACACCATATTTATATGGATATTTTCTTTAACAAGAATAACATTAAATTATTTTTTTATAATTTAAAATTTTACTAAAGCATCCAAAGAAAATACACATATCTAGTACCATTCAAGTATCATAATACCCTTCATTGCTTTCTAAAGTTTCTTGCTATGCTTGACACCCATAAACCTAGTAACCACTTGACACCCATAAACATGGTAACCACTTCCACTACATAAGCAATGTCTTGATGTATAGTTGCCATAGCATACATCAAGCTACCAATCATGGATGCATAAGGTACCTTGAGCATTTTAGCCTTCTTCTCATCCAACTTTGGGTCATCCTCTTAGCTAAGTTTTTGTCATAAACATGGATCTAGAGCATGGCAGGAGCTATGGAGGATGGAAGATGAATATACAACTCATGATGATATAGACTTAGATAGACTAACTATTACACAAGTGAAGTAGGTTCCAAGATAGATTAGCTTGGACTCATAAACACATTCTTGTGTAACATGGACAATGACACTGACAATGTCTCAAACGGATAGTTCCATTCCCTCAAATGATTTTCAACAAGTACATGCTTATATAGCATTTGGATAGTACCACTCTCCTCATTGTGCATATGGGATTCTGAACATCTCTACCTAGAGCATACAACATTTGTTTATCTTCTAGCCTCTTTAGGGCATACATCTAGCCTCTATGGGCAAGCATCATTTGCTATTCTCAACACACCCCCTCAAATGATGAGTTCCTACACCTACTGGCATTTCCCCCCCTACATGCGGACATGGACCAAGAGACTAGCTCTTTGGCAGCCTTAGTTAGGTCAAGCCTGAAACTTTACATTTTTGGTGGGGTTTGTTAAATCCACTATGGGAAGTAGATCCACTAAGGGAATATGAGATCCACTTTGGGAAAACATGATCCACTAAGGGAATATTCTCTGTTGTCAGCATCAGAGATTTCTTTATCTTCTTCATGCTTCTTTGGCATCCTTTGCTTTTCTTGATCTTCTTGGTCTTTTCTTCATGCTCTTCATCTTTGACTTGTTCTTTATTATCTTGTGATCTAGTCTTCGTTGTGAGGTTCTTTTGGTCTTCTTTCTTAGTGAGTTTGAGATGGGTATAAATAGGTACATTGCTGTGACTTGAGATGACTTGTTGAACCATGATATAAATCTTGGGATACAGATTTTGGGATTTCATATGGCTTTGACTCGTTGGATTTTCTTCTCAGATTATACAACATCTTATCCTTCATTTTTCTTGCTTCATCACTCTTTACTTTTTGCTTGCAGCTTCTTTGACTTTGACTTTGCTCTTCTTGTCCATGTCTCCTTCAAGCAAAGGTATCATGATGTCCAAGACAGCTGAAATGTCTTCAAAATCTTCAACTAAGTTCATTGATTGCTCTTCAAAACAAGTAAATCCAACCATCCTTGCAATTAGAATAAACAAGTCTTCTATGTAGTTGCCTCAAATATCTGATTTGGTAGTAGAAGAGTTGAAAGATTTTGTGTCAAGAACACAAGTGCAAGGTAGTGTGAAGACACACTTTGTAGTATCAAGAGATACTATGTTAGGACTTGAGCTCAATGATGATTCTTGATGCTTGTCTTGTCCTTCAACTTGAGTCCCCTCCTTACTGGTAAATGACTTGAGTTTAGCAGTAGATCTGAGTAGCTGTACTTACCTTTATCAAATGGATTGAGAATGGAGTGAAGAAAGAATCTTGAATGTTAATGGCTATAATGTTTATTAGGGTTTTGAAGCATAGGCGCGACTGATTTTTTGGATGGTACAGTGACTGCAATGGATGATCTAGTTGAATATTTGATGGAGAGGAAGCTTAGAATCCACCCTTCAAATGCCCTATGCTCAAAGGGGGAATCACAGTGTGCAGGTAAAGATTGACTTGTACGAATTCAGACAGGCGCAAAAATTACAACAATCACAAATTTTGTCAATGCGGGTGCATAGAGTGGCCAATGTTGATCTATAAAGTGGTAGAAAGTTGCATCTTGAGTTACTGAACAACTCCTCATAAGAAATCATAATGAGATATGGACTCTACTATGAGATATAGAAGCTCAAATGGCTGCAAAACCTGTTTGGCTATGGAGGACACATAGAACAAAAGTTGACAAAGTTGACAATGCTGAGCTATAGAAGACCTAATGTTGAGCTCTGAGGTGATAGACAGGAGCTCTAGGAGCAGAAGTAGAGATCTCAAGAAGGAAGCTTGTCAAGATCTTGTTTGGTTGAAGAGATCTAAGAGTTAAAGTGACAACACCTAGAAACAATGTCTAATATTGAATTTTTTTAAAGTAAAATTGTACACAATTGCCACATTATTACCAACTTTTTACATTTATTTTATGCAGATGTGGTGTTCGTTGTTGCTTTTTTTGGAGGTCATGTCTTTGGAGTCGGCCAAGAGATGTCGATACAAGGAAGTTTTTATACAGGAGAAAGGTGGTGCTATAGATAAAATCTGATAGATTTCCTTAGTGAATCCCAACCATGACCAATCTAAATTTTCCCATAGGGAATTGTTATCATCTAGAGAAGATAAGTTATTGTCTTCTCTCCCATGATTCCCCTCTTTCCAATACCAAATTTGATTTTGCTTTAGTGAAAATAGGCAGGTCTAGAAGCTTTGTGGTGGTTTGGCACATCACCTAAGTAACATTTGCATGCCCCTTGTAACCCACAAAGCAAAGCATAGTTCATTTGGGGGCAGTTTCAATGTCAGTAGATCGGTTGTGTGACATAGAGTTATTCAGCAACGTGTTAGCAATCTTTGAAGCTCTCTAGAGAAGTATGGAACCACTTGAAGATGTGATGTTACTTGCACTTGTTATGGTATTTTTCCATTCACTAATTGGACTTCAATTCTTTGGGTCAAAAACTATTCTAGCGAGCATTCTGAAAGATGTGGTGCTTGAGAAGGACAAGAAATTGACATGGAGGGAAAGATTTAAAATCAAATCTGAACAAATGAGGACGAACTATTAATCTAGGGTTGTTACTATGATTTATGCAGAAAAGATTGTGGGCAATGTTGCATCGATCGATACAAGAACCATAATAATGGTTTTATTAAGGTTTAGAAAGGGGGAAGGGAAAGGGAAGTATAAATGTACAATGTTGGAATTATTCATTCCCCAAGTTGTAATGTTACCGGTGAGTATTATCCTTGTTTGACTGAGATAGATCAAAGAAAAATGGATTCAAATGGTGCAAAGGGAGTTCTAGACATGATTGATTGGTCATCTTATGGTATTAAAAATGGACCGGGTGCAAAATCAGCGTTGAGTCCATATGTTGGATTTTTCCAAGCATTACTTATCTAGTATAGTTTCCAAGGAAAAGAGTTAGAAGGCAAGGACTTTGGATTGTTGAATGAGAATCAATTTCTCTAGATTTTTCAGCCAACCAGAAACAAAATTGATGAAAACACTTTGGTGCAAATATTTTGTGGCTTGATAAAAGCAAAGGGAAAAGGAAATGAATTACAAGAAAATTTGAAAATTAGAGGGAGGAGAGGCTGTTGGAGGTTGTTAAGAAAGAAGGGGTCGTGAGTAAGAAAGGGAGGTGCTGATTGATGGAGAATATGGAGGAAGGCTATGAAACTAAGAGAGCAGAGGAAGTGCTTACAGGAGAGAGAGGTAGGGATGATGACAAAAGGCAGGATTCTTACCAGCCGGTTGCTAAAGATGGCAGGTCTACAAGTGGCCATAAGCATGGTAATTCTTGGAAGGGAGACGATGATGTGGCACCAAGAAGGCGACATCCTTCATGAGTCAGGTTTTGGACACTAGTCCCAACAATAATTTCTTTTTACGAGTAAGCGTGATGAAGATTAGGACATTAGGCATGTTGGCTCACACTTTAAAGATGGGGATCATGCAAGGATCAGTCCAAGTGATGGAGGCACAGACGGCACTTGATTAATGCTTAAGGATTGATCACCTTTGATGCACTAATGAAGAGTGAGAGTGAGAGTGAGAGTGAGAGAGAGAGTGAGCCGTGGGCCACCCTTCGACCTGCTGCCATGCTCCCACTAGTACTCCCCGAGTTGTAGCCTCCTCCACCACCTTTGGGGCCCCCTTTGAAAGATCCATGGCCTAGGGGGGACATCATTAGGGCGCATTGAAGAGAGGGAGTTACCAGGAGGCTTTTCAAGCCAATCAAAACCAGACAATTGCAAAAATAAAGTAATTGGAGAGCAAGAGGGGAGAATTGAAGTCAATGCATTGTTGTTGAAGATCATCGCCATGTCCTTCTCTTGATGCCAAAATAGAGCTTCAATATACCTGCCTAATATGAAGTGATAGGCTAGGAGAACAATCTTCTGCCTTTCGATCGCTTCAATTTGCTCTTGATTTCGTGGAAGCACGATGGAGATATTCAATTACCCTGTCCCCCTTCATAAGTCGTCATCCTCAACTCCATGGAAGCCATAGTTTCAAGTTCAAAATTAATCAAGATTAATCTAAAAGAGTTCTAAGGGGCCATTCCTAAGGAAACCATACAATTGGAAAATGGATCTCTCGGGAACAAGAAATGGTGAGCTTGCGGTGCACAATGGCTGGATAGACTTTTTCTTGGCCAAACTGCAAAGGACATGGCTTCCAAAAGCATAATTGCAACTCTCGTACTTTACGTAAGTGCCTTAACTCGTTTGACAAAAATAAGTGATGGAGCATAAATATTTCTTTGGTTTATAATTTTTATAAAATATCTTTGAACCTCATTTTCAACTCTGAATGGTTATTTGTATTTATATATGTTTTATTTTATGTTTTAAAAATAAAAAAATAAAAAAATTTTAAAATGACTATAAAAGAGAATATATGAATTTTTATAAAAAAAATTATTGCATAATTATGAATTATAATATTTTTCATATGAAGTCCATAATGCTAAAAGTTTACTGAAGTTTTTTTATACTATTTAGAGATCATTTAACATGTTGAAAAATTCAAAAAAAAAAAGAGTAAAAAATTCAGTTTTCATTTAAAAATTTTATGTTTTGCATCAATAAAAATTATGATATTTCCATGGAAAAACTGAAAGACATCTATTCTTGTCTATGTTGATGCTAATTTTGTAGGGAATGTGGACTCTAAGGAGTCTATGATAGGTTTTGTTTTCACATTCATAGGAGGTGTAGTATCATGGGTGTCTCGATTGCAGCCATGTATGGCCTTATCTACCATTGATATTTGGATACATTGCATTCACTACGGTATGCAAGAAAGCTATATGGCTTACTTGTCTAGTGAGAAACTGGGTACTCTACAAAGAGAGGTACCAATTTTGCATAATGACAGTTAGAGTGCACTCCATTTTGCATGGATTCCTCTCTTTGGATTTCTAAGCATCTTATCAATGAGGGGGCTTAGGAGGGGATTGTGAAAAATCAGAGTGCAATCCAACATTGAAGTGTGCACAAGAGGGAGAGAAGAGCTCAAAAGTACAAGAACAAGTCTTGCTTATTGAGTTACTCATGAAAGTACAACTTGGGTCACTCTCACTCATCAATTGTGATGTAGACCCATGGGTTTTTCATATAGCCCCAACTGGCTAGGGTTAGGGTTTCCCCTTCCCTTCAGGACCATTCATACCTACTTGCCGTTATCCACTCTTGCATAAGGAGAGTTCATATGCCTATACTCTCAACACCCCTCCTCAATGCCAGGTGGCATTGTAATACAAAGCATAAAAGAATGCCCCCCCTTAACCCAAAAATAGGATGCCTTTATAGATCGGGCTACAAGGATGGTTATAGGCCGAGGATACAGAACTCAAAAGAGTCGATCAATGGATTGGGAGGCAAAATTGGCCTCCAATTCCTTAGGTACTTCAGGATGGTTAGGACATTTACTAGTAATATGTCCTATCTTCTTACATTTATTACATTTCATCTTTTCTGGATATTTTTTCCAACAGTTGTTTATAATATGCCATTTCTTCTTACAAAAGGTACACTTATTGACAACTGTACGCACCAAGACTTGGTCAGGGGATATTGAAGTAGATGTCTGACCGGTGCTTCCTTCTTTGTGGTTCCTTTTTTCTTCATCCAAGCAGGATTGGATGGTACTTGCCAAGGTAGGATTGGGAATATTAGTAAGAGTTGTTACAAGTGTGGAAAAGACCTTTTTGACAGCTTTTAAAAGAATGGCAATAGTATCCTCATCATGGATTGGTGCTTGCACTGAAGAAAGTTGTGCCATGAGGCCCTTCATATGAGAAATAATTTTTCCCAAGTCTCCTCCTTCTCTATATTCCAAGCTGAAGAATTCAATCTTAAGGAAAATCTTAGTGTTTTTACATGTAGCACCATAGAGATTTTCCAGCTCATCCCATTTCTCCTTGGCAATGGAGAGATATGATCAATCAAGGATTCATCTAAGTGTAACATGATTATTGCTTGAGCACGTTGATCATCCTCCACATCAAAAGGATTTGTAGGATCAACAGCTCTAGTCCCTTGAATGAGAGGCCAATAACCTCTCTCCATCATTTTGTACTTAATGAGTACTTGCGAGGTGTGAAAGTCTTTGCAATCAAATTTATAAATTTGAGGATGAAGGTCGGCATAGGCTAAGGCCATAGGAATGCCTTACTACTTGCTTAGTGCAAACAGCAGTGTCTAATCCTTTACAAAGGGCCACTAGTGCAAGAACAACAACAATGTAGATTTTACAATTAAAACTTCAAGGTTGAGAATGGTTGAAAATCATACATATGGAGTATTTTGAAATAGGACTTACGTGGTCCTTGGCTTTGACCGACCTTTTTTTTATGTTTGATTTTTTTCCTTGGCTTTAGTGAAGTGAACTTAGATTGCACTTCTAGATCCTCCTGATAATATGGCCTATTAGAGGAGTTCTTGGTGGAACAAGGTTGATTAATCAACTTATTAGAGGAGAGTACAATAATACTCTTTTCTCTAATTTACTAGCAGTAAACAATAAAAAGAAACATTAGCTAAATGCATTACTAGTGCTAAGAAGCACTTGTGCCAACTTCCATTCTTCTACTCATAATGAAGGTCGATCTTCATGAGCTTAGTAGTGCCCATGAGATGAGAAGAGACTCTGCATTTGAGCTCCACAAGGTAGTAATAGATCATGACACGGGTTTTTCAGTGATTAGAATCACTATTGATAATGCCCAAATTGAAAAAAATGAGAATAGGAAAGCTTGAAGCTTCCTAGCTATGGCTTCCAGGAAACCCACAGTTAGGGTTTTGGTCATAGCAGTAGTAGGAGTGGAATGAGGTCAAACCCTCTTAAAGGGAGATGGCCCACTAAGGGGGCTATGAAAGCCCTGTGGTAGCCAAAGAGATTGCGCCACTACCTGCTGATCACACCACGCTCTGAGACACCACACGGCCCAAACTGCGCCATTTTTTGCAATTTCAGCAATGTTTCCTTCCACGTTGCCCGATGTTTGCTTCTGATGTGCCATGCTGTAGCACCCTGAGCTGGGGGTGAAGTCTCCAAAATAAATGAGAGCTAATATTGCCTCCTTTTCCCGCACCAGATTCTCCAAGGTTAGGGGGTCAAGTTGTGGCTATGGAGGTTAAGAGGTAAGATGAAGAAGATGAAGGCTCATGTGCACTTAGTGGTGTAATGAGGATTAGGGAAGCTAAGGATCAGAGGTGGCTATGATACCATGTGGAAAATCAGAGTGCAAGCCAACATTGAAGCATGCACAAGAGGGAGAGAAGAGCTCAAAAGTACAAGAACAAGTTTTGCTTATTGAGTTGCTCATGAAAGTACAACTTGGGTCACTCTCACTCATCAGTTGTTTGATGTAGACCCATGGGCTGTTTATATTGCCTCAACTAGCTAGGGTTAGGGTTTTCCCTTCCCTTCAAGACCATTCACATCTGCTTTCCCTTATCCACTCCTGCGTAAGGAGAGTTCATATGCATATACTCTCAATAGGGATGGCATAGCATGTCAAGAGTTAGCTTAGTTTTATGCGCTACCACAATAACTCTAACAAATATCGATCCTAAATAGGTTGGATTGTATTAGGATGTAAGCAAGCTTATTATCCCATCTATTTGTTGGAATCATTGAGTCATAGATTTTATTGTCTAGATAATCTAGATCCTCTACCATGCTAAAAATAAATCCCTTTCAATAACTTGGCTCTAGTCAAGTAGCTTGGGCTTAATTGAGCTTACTTAATTTGCCTTGTTATCATTTACCTTTGGAAATCTTCTGGCCCCAATAGTTTTGATTGCTCCACATTCTCCATCCCTTTTTCTTTCTTTATCATCACAAGACTTGATATAGTAAAGGGCTACTACTATTGTGGATCCATGATTCTAATTTGTATTTCCTTTTGTTTCGGATATGAACTAGCATCAAATAAGGGCTAGTATTATTGGGGATCCCTAATCAATAGATTTTTTTGTTTGTACATGGCCCTTTTGGAGAGTTGTGACCTTGGATTTTTTGCATAAATGGTTGTGATTTCTTGGATGAAAATTCCTTTTTTCTCTTAATTTCCAATCATATTGAAGAAGGTTGAAGGTGCTAATGTCTCCTTGGCTTGTGTAGATAGGGTGATCAATTCACATGATAATAGGGTATATTTATAGTAGGGCTTTAGGAACCCACTTGATGCAGTGCTCCACCTCCTAAAGAATCTTCTCTTTGTAACAAACCTTCTTCATAGTTGGCACTTGACCTAGGAAGATGTGTATTTGATGTAGATGTTGTTACTGTTGCAACATCCTTTAATATTCCTTTGGTGTTATCTTCTAGCTTTTCTAGAGGTTGAACTTACCTAACAAGTTTGATCTTCTTATTTTGTGCATCCAATAGCTTGACAACCTCTCTCTATTTGAGTCTTGCTTATAAAGACATCTAGATTATACATGGCTAGATTAACCATAGTGCCAACAAGCTCTCTCTTCTCTTGGTTGAACCATCTCTCTTCCTAAGTCCACGTCTGCATCCTAAGGCCATAACTATAATAGGTCTATAGTGCATTACAATTTCATTACCCTATTTTTCGTAAGTGATATAAGGATATGTGTAAAACTCTTCTTTAGTTGGTTCCTCTACATAATGTGCATGACACGACTTGGTGGGTGTGTTATGGGTAGCGGTCTAGGTATCCTTGATGGATTGATTTCTACTTTGGGTACTATAGATCTTGGGTTAGGATGGTTAAGAAAAGGATAGTGAGAATCCTCATCCATAAGAGCCTCCTCTATTGGATAGGTGCAAGTCATTAGCATAAGTGTTAGTATAAGGTAGGCTTGACAAACAATGGTTCTATAGTGATGTCTTACCTTGGGCATTCTAATTTCAAGTGATTGCCACCATAATGGATGGATTGGACACTTTATCAATAAGGTGTCTCAAGTTTTGAGGTCTTGGTTAACAAGGGACCTACTCTATTGGCTAGGTATGAGTTGTTAGCATAAGGGTTAGGATAAGGTAGGCTTGACAGCTAGTAGTTTCATAGCAGTACCTTGCCTTGGGCATTCTAATGTCAATTGATTGCCACCATAGTGGACAAATTGGATATTTGATCAATAATTTGGTCTAGTTTTTTGAAAGGTGAGAATGATCAAAGATTGCTTGGAAGAGCTATAGCAGGAGAGCAAGAGCAAGAAAGAGAGAGAGACCACATGGAAACTCCAACAGTCACAATGTGTGACCGGGCCTTCCTTTATTCAAATTGTCACTAAAAGAATAAAGTGGCAGTGATGGCAGGCGCCCACCACCTGCAGTGTACAGTGGCGTGTACTATCAATGTAGTAATACAGGGGTGGCTAGGCAGAGGCGCCTTTACCCCCAACAACCTCCCACTTAAAGGCGAATCTACCCCAGTGAAGAGTAAAAAGAAAAAAGAAAATACAGTACAATGTACGCATGTACAACAAGATGATGAAAAATGACATCTTATCCAATGTCCATCAATCTCCTGAGTAAGGAAAAGTGCTCAATAGTGAGGCTTTTCGTGAGCAAATTTGCAAGATTTTCGTCAATGGAGATCTTGACAAGGTCAACAAACTTTTCCTCCATGACCCCACGTATGAAGTGATACCTCACCTCAATGTATTTCGTCTTTGCATGGAAGACTGGATTCTTGGCTAGCTAAATAGCACTCATAGAATCCGAATGCAACGTAGATATATTATCAATCCCAAGGTCATGAACCAAACAGCCTAACCATATGGCCTCCTTGCAAGCCTCTGTAGCTACAACATACTCAACCTCAGTGGTAGAGAGAGCCATACACTTTTGAACCCTGGACATCCAAGAGACATCACCTTTAGCATAGGTAAATACATAGCCATAAGTGGACTTCCTACTATCTGCATGTCCTGCATAATCGGAGTCTATACATCCCATAACTCATGTATCCTGGCTGCCATAGCAAAATGCCCTTTAGGTATCTCATGATACCCTTCACGGCATCCCAATGTTTCTTGCTAAGTGTAGCCATATAGCGTGCCACAACACCAACTGCAAAGGCAATATCTAGACAAGTGGCTATCATGGCATACATCAAACCACCCACGGCTGATGCATAAGGGATCTTGGCCATCTCGGCCCTCTACTTATCAATCTGTGGACAATCAGTCTGTGAAACCTTCACATAAGAAGGTAATGGATAGCCAATAGGCTTCACATCTTGGATGTGGAAATGCTCAAGGACTTTATGAATGTACTCCCTCTATGAGAGGTAGAGTAGTCCCTGATGCATGTCACGCTTAATACGCATACCAAGAATGTGAGAGGCATGTCCCAAATCCTTCATCTCAGAGCTCTTCTTTAGCTGAGATTTAAGAGTATCCAACTCATCATGAGCTTTCCTTGCCTATCAGCATATCATCCACATAAAGTACCAAATAAGCAATGAGCCATCACGGGTTTTCTTCGTGTAAAGACACGAATCCATAGCACTCCTATGGTAGCCCTATGATTGCATAAAGGCATCAAATTTATGAAACCACTCCCTACGTGCTTGACTACATCATGGCTACGGATGACTTTCTGCACCTACGAATCCTAGAGGCGGTAACCCATCTCGCCTACATCTCCATAGCCAAGGAAAATGAATTTGACACTCTTAAGATCTAGCTTAGTACGCTTGTCCTTGGGCACATGGCAGAATGTCTCACATCCAAAGACACGTAGATGCGTATAAGACGAAGGTTTCCCAGTTCATATTTCCTCTGCAACCTGGAAATCCAAACCACTGGAAGGTGATATGTTGATTATATGCACAATTGTACTGACTGCCTCAGCCCAAAAGCTTTGTGGTAGAGCTGCATTGCTAAGCATATTGCGTACACGCTCCTGGATGGTTCTATTCATCCACTCAGCCAAACTAATCTGGGATGGGATATAGGGGGCGATCAACTAATGCTTAATACCCCTCTCGTCACATAGCTACTCAAAGGCATGTGACACATATTCTCCCCCATTATCAATCCAAAGGCATTTCAGCCTATACCCAGTTTAGTTCTCAACCAATGCAAGCCGTCTCTGAAACACAACCAAGACATCTGACTTAAGCTTAATGGGATAAGCCCAAACTTTACATGAAAAATCATCAATAAACATCACAAAATACTTCGTGCCGCCCATAGACTGACACGGCATGGGCCCATAGACATCCGAATGTACCAATGTCGAGGGCTCACCCATGCGTGTCCTACCAAACTTCTTATGCGTATTCCTAGTCTATCTGCCATAAAGACAATGCTCACATGAATCAAAATATGAATAGTCAAGGGGCAATAAGTACTACAAACCAGAAAGCATTTTCATTCCATTCAAAGACATATGTCCCAAACGGGCATGCCAAAGACATACATGCGGGATGGAACCCACTAACAGAACATGGTCAATAGAGGACCCATCAACTACAAGAGGATAGAGGCTGCCAGCCTTGGCACCTCTAGCAAGCACAAGTTTGCCACGTGTGAACTTCTAGGCAAAATCTCCAAAAGAGACATAAAACCTAGCATAATCAAGTTGCCCCCCTGCAGACATAAGACTACATGTAAGCATAGGTACATGACATACATATTGTAATAGAAAAGTATTGCAAGTAGAGAACTGCAACCATACATCCCCAATGCTAACAATAGCAAGTGACCTGTCATCACCCAAGTGAACTGAACCAAAGATAGTGCGGTAGGAGTGGAACCACTCATGGCATGGTGTAACATGAAATAAAGCACCATAATCTAAAATCCAACACTGTGCATACATAGAGTGAACCTCGATCAATGGCATAGCATCACAAGAACTAGCTACAAGTATGTACTCCCCATCAGAGTCATCAGTCTCTACATGACATTTATCTCCTCGATTTTCACACTGGATTTTGCAAATACCATGTTGCGATTAGTTGTAAACAGCCAAAATACCACCAAAACCAAGGCAAAATGGCCACGAACTGATAGCTAATGATTCTCTCCACCAAGTACCATCAAAAGCACATAAAATCAAGATGATTCAACATGAAAATTCCACGTCAATCTATGCATAACTACTTGTTGTAATAAATTATAGCTAGCTATGATGAGAGTAAACTATAGGCAAAATGAATGCACCAAGTCAACCACTGACTGTCAAAGCATAACCAGCATCAAGCGGCAGCATGTGACAGTCATATGCACATCGAGCAAACGCCCAAGCATGTCAAATGAATCTGTCTCAGTAAGCCAGCATACCCCATGTGTAATAGGGCAAAGTGTACACAACACTGGCAAGACCTGAACACAAATATGTGTATGCTTAAGAAGTGTAAAGCCCAAATCAACCCAAGTACATTTGTGACGACCATGGCATATCAACCATGCAACATCCATGTGAAGATCCAAATCTCAAGTATTTGAATGCTCAAGTAGCATAAACCCACTTGCTCTATGTCTATCAAGCATATCAAGATGCTCCCACTGGCATAAAAGCCATCAATATCAAGCAAAGAAGCTCAACAAGGGCATATGATAGCATCAGTGCCAAAAGATCCAAGATAAAGCATCAATAAGACCTCATGAGCATATAGGCCGTGTAGCATCCGTACATAGCATCCATAGACATCAAGTACATCCAAACTGTAACTCTCACAAGCCAAGAAGTAGCCAAAGTAAGCTTCAGGAAATCAAATGTCAAGCCAAAGCAAGGCTCAGTAGCATCCAACTCCAGACAATGTAACGGGCATGTAGTAGTGGCATAGGCTAAGCTTGTCAAGACCAGTTAGACATAAGTGAGGTACATGCCAAAGTACATCCAAAGATGGAGATTCAAATGCTATGCGAAGTGAGCTCAAGCTCAACCAATGATCCAAGAGAAAATTCAAGCTCTACGTCAATCCCCGAGAGTTACTACATCAATGTATATAGCCAAGATATAGCCCAAATCCAAGAGGTATTAAATATCCACTGAGAAGTACGATTAGTCCTGCTATAAATAGCTTGAAATCACTATCCAAAACTAAGCTAAACAGTGCTCAATCCAAGATCAATTCAATATCCAAGGCAAAGGTAACATGTGGCATACTCCATATACATGAGTACATCATGAAGCTCCCAAACCATATACGTAGGCATTAGGCATAAACTCCCCTATAAATGCTTGTTGTCCAGAACTGTATACAATCATAAATCCTGTGAAAAATGAGCTATCAATGGCTCAAAGCATCCCACAAGTGCTCAAAGCATCAACATAAGGTCCAGACATAATAATAGCATCCACGTAGCATAATAAAAGTCATAAGATAACAAAACATGTTGTTCTGGAAGTATAATAGCAGTCTGCCATATTTCCACAATCAAGGGCTGAAGGTCAACATGTCAAAATTGAGCTCAAGTACAAAGGATGAATGTCCAGATGGTCAGCAAACATTGCCAAGGTGCCAAGGACCATTTACAAGTTGTAGAGGTGCCTCAGAGTGAGGAAATCTTACAGGGAAGGCAGCAGCCCAAGCAGGCACAAACTCGCCAGTTGCTATTGGGTTTGCTGCTACCTATGCTGAGTGTTATGAGGCATATGTGGGGAACCAATGATGCTCAAAGAAGCCCACTCAAATGGCAAATCAAGCCTCTTCAAGGCTAGTGCAAGTTGAGAAGCAATGGAAGCATACGAACATACCTAGGTGGAAGAAGCCATGGCTACCTGAGAAGAAGACCCAATGAATGTAGGGATTCAACAGGAAGCTGAAGATGCCACAAACCAAGCTCAAGTAGTCATGAATACATGCTCCGATACCAGTTGAAATGTGAGAAGGATCAAAGCTTGCTTGGAAGAGCTATGGCGGGAGAGCAAGAGCAAGAAAGAAAGGGAGACCAAATGGGAACTCCAACAGTCACAATGTGTGACCAGGCCTTCCTTTATTCAAACTGTCACTAAAAGAATAAAGAATAAAGTGATGGTGACGGGCACCTGCCACCTACAGTGTATAGTGGTGGGTATTATCAGTGTAGTAATACACAGGAGGCTAGGCGGAGGCGCCTTTACACCCAACAGTTTTAAGGTCTTGATCAAGATTTCTAAGCATTATTTAGATTCCTTATGTATTGTGAGAGGTTTGACTTCTTTTCCTTCTCTTTCTTGCTTTAGAGAATTACACAATCAAAATTTTGTGATTTTCCTTTGTTTCTTTATTTTAAACAAGTGATCTATTCTAATAGTCTCTCTAAACACTCCATTCAAGCTTAACATATCCAAGCTAGAATTTTTTGTCTATACCATTACATGCCTCTTTGTTCTTGATGCCATTGAGTAGACACAATCTTCTAAGTGGGCCACTCAATTGTAGATATTCTCTTATAAAGGTCATGAGTGCTAGTCCCATAGTCCCTAATGGCTTCATTCCCATTCTATTACACATTCATGGGATTGACTATGATTTTTTTTGCATAGCCATCTTTTGAGAACCTCTTTATGAATAGGTCTTTTAGAGCAATGAATTTTTCCTTATTGATCAAGTCTAGTGAACCAAGTCCTACCTTTGTCTCCTAAGTACACCTCAAAAACTTATACCTTTGTGTCACTAGACACAAGGTTGTTGGCCTACATACCTATTCAAATCATGTAACCAATTTACCAATATCGTCATCTTCTCCATAGTTCTTAGACTTACTTGCAACTATGAGGATTTCAAATTACTCTTTAGTGCCTAAGCTCATACCTAGGCCAATTAATAGATTTGTTGTTAGCCTATGTGTTGGCTTGAAGGATCATCATCTTCTCTAAACTTCTTAGTCTTACTTGCAACTACGAGGACTTTGGATAACTCTTTAGTGCCTAGGCTCATACTACCTAGGCCAGTAGTAGAATCATTGCTAGCCTATGTGTTGGCTTAAAGAACTATAGAATTTTCTAGTAGCCTCTACATTGCAATGAGATTTGAGACTCAAATTTTTGGTTTAGTTTCTACTTTGACATCATAATGAGTCATCTTATGTTATCTAATTCTTTGTCCTTTGGTTTAGGTTCTATGAGTGTCTCTCCAAATCAAGTTTAGTTTCTTGAGAGCCTCTTTAGGCTTTCTCTTTTGACCTTCAACTCTAGGGCTAGTCTTTCATCAATTGGCCTATGAATTACAAGTCCTTAGGTCAAGACTTTCTATTGAGTCCACTCATTTTATGACTGTAGCTAAATAATCCTTGCACAATAATCCTTCTAATATGTACAAAAGATTTTTTATCCAAGTGACTCAAGTTTTGGATGATTATAAAATTTGGGTTTCTTTACAAAATTTGAAATACTTTGAGTTGATAAGATTGGCTAAGATAGCAAATAGGTCACATTTACTAAGAGCAATTGCGTAAGGATTATAAGGGATAGAGTGATGCCAATTGGATGAGGTACATGGCCTATCTATATATGCCCTTGATGTATTATGGCTAGAATATCCAAATGTATTATTCTTTCTAAGCTAAGGGTCTTTTGTAGTGCCTACCTCTTATAGTTAATGCTTGCTTGATACGTATGGAGTGCTTGGGTCCTCTGTAGTGCCTACCTCTCGTACTTAATGCTTGTTTGATATCCATGAAGTTCCTAGGTCTCTTTTCATACACATGTAGTGATTTCTTGAAACTTACCCTTGACCAAAAAATGTATGGAAATTAAAGGGGTCTCTAACATATGCAGTGATGATCAAGAGTCTAGATTAGTCTCCTATACAAGTGAAAGTCATAGTCAAGCTAGTCCAAGAAAATCTCAAGCTCCCTCCCACGGGAATTTTGAATTTGGATGCCCCCAAGTATTACCACAAAAAGGTTGGCCTTTTTAGGTTTGCAATCCCTCAAATTTATCTCAACTAAATGAAAGCAATCATTGTGAGATGGACTAAAGCTACCATCACTCTAGTGTGACACAATATTCCAACTAGATTATCCACAAAACTCAAAATAATGAACTTAACTCAAAAAAGAGTTAAAAAACTTTACATTCAAAATGAGTAGAATTAAAGATTAATATTACCACCACTTATTACCTTGATGCAAGCTATAAGTCAAGAAGCAACACTTTCCAACATAAGTACTATGTAAGAAGCACTCTACACATGGGTTCCAGCTTGCTATAATATACCTATTTGTTTAAATAAATCATATAGGTTTATTTTATATAAATCCTCTTTCCATCTCTTTTATGCAAAACCTTTTAATTCACACAATGACTAGGTACTATGGAATTGATCCCCCTCAACTACTTGATAAGGCCCTAAGCCATGAGATGACCCCAAACATCCCCAACAAAACTTGAAGCATGAAAGCTATCTAAATTAAATTGATGAAAATATGTATAATTATAAGATTAAGTTATTAGGCTAGTACCTATAGAGGACATTATGATATCCTTGATGAGAAAATGAGACAAGAATTAGCCTCCTTGCAATAAGAGTTGAGAAAGTGCTAACAAAGGCCTAGGAACAAGCAGGAAGTTCAAAGAAAGCCAAAGAGAAGGTATACAAGGGGACACCATCTTGTAGCTATAATGTACCCATAGAGATCCTTTATCTAACCGAAGGCATAGAAGTAGTTATGAAGACATTAGGTTAGAAAGTGGAGTTGCTATAAAAGAAGTCAACATATGAAATGGCAATAGTCTCAACCAAAAGCCCAACTACTACTGCTGACACAGATATAGACACAAAAAGCTACCCATCTTAGTAATCTGAGTGCAAGAAAGTGCTTCCAATTCTTGAGGACCTATACTAAGGACTTCAAGTTGACAAAAAAAAAGTTGTGAAAGAGTGACAAGAGGCACAGAGGCTAATTCAATGCAGACAAATTGTAGCATCCCAATATGTAGAAGGCAATCAAAGATATCCTTGAGGATGCTGAGGAGATCCAAGCACAAAAAGAAACCTTGGAGGAGCAAAACACCATGACCAAGAGTTAATAGGATTAGATATAGAGCATTTAGCAAATAGCTTTCAAAATTGCAAGTATTGGTTACATAAGAGCAAGTGAAGACTAGTATGCTTAACACAAAACTCCAAACTACTAAGCAGTCTCATGATCAACTAAAAAGGCTATTATAGAATCTGAGATACACGCTCGACTTTCTTCTATACTTAAAATATATATGGCAGATATTATGTTGGCACAAAGGGAGAATAGATGAGAGAAAAGAAAGATGTAGAGAGAGAGGTAGAGAAATTGGCAACACACTAGGGACCAGAAGATGGGCTAGTCCCCCCCCCCCCCCCTTGTGGAGTTATATTATTGACAAGGAGCAAGCTCCTCCATTACACATAAGTCAGTTCTTACTTGTAGATCTTGGAAACAATATCACGGTTCCTTGCATGGTATACAATTGGCTAACACTTGCACAACTTGGAAGTTGGCACCTTTTGATCCTTCTTGAGTCTCCTCTCCTACACAATATGTGTAGGGCTCTCCTCTTGGTGCTTGATTTCAACAGAGCTTCTGCAGCACTTGCACCTTCTCTTCTCCTCTTGGAACTTTATTTCGCTAGAGCTTCCGCAGCACTTGCACCTTCTCTTCTCCTCTTCGAACTTGATTTCAGCAGAGCTTCCACAACACTTGATTTCAGCAGGGCTTCCGCAGCACTTGCACCTTCTCTTCTCCTCTTGGAACTTGCAAAGTGATGCTTCCTTCACCTCTCTCTTACACCCAAGGAGAGCCTCCTCTTTTATTGGCTTTCAAGAGCTTCTCTTCTTGGAGAGAGAGTTGAGTTGATCTTCATGCAAGATGTGGTTGTTCCACTCTGCAGCACTAATTTCGAGATATCTCTTTGTGCGTTGTTTGGATGAAAAACGTCTAACACAAAAGTTGTAGATCTTGTTGTTTCCAATAACTCACGTGGCATGTTTTTAGATATCATTTTTCTATTGCGAGATATTTTAAAAATGGATTTTTCAAAAAACATCTTTTTAAACTGCACTCTTAACTTGTGGTCCATGCAACCACCTTGAGTCATAAATGAGGAGAGTTCATTAGATTGCCTTGGGCCTCAACCTTAAGATTGAATTCCACACAAAAGCTTGTGTCATTTTAGACCTTAGAAATAGAAAATCACTTCTATCCTCACTTTCAAAGGATCACGTCTCTCGTCTTTCATAGTGAGAGAATTCCCTCTCTCATCTTTCTTAATGAAAGAAAATACCTTAAACCTTGACTTGTAGGAGAGAGGATGACCCCAAATGAATGCAATGCTCATCACACACAAGTAAACATTTCCAGGCGTCCCTGGATGGACACATAAATACATATACACAATGCTAATGCACTTCCTCTTCTTAGAACTCAATCCATCTTCATTTATGTGTAACTCCTTGGTTCTTGTGTACACTCTTACACTTGGCAGACACTTCTTTTCCCCTTCATAACTTGTACTGCATGTACTAGATATCCCCCTCACAGTGCTCTGATCACCCCATTAAGTGATGCACTAGGAATACCGGTCTCTAAATGGTCTCATGGCCATGCTAGATCATCATCAACACTTAAAGAAAAGTGAGTCATTAATTATTGACATGAATTTATTAAATAGAGAATGTGTAATAAGCAGTCAATTTAGTGGCAAAGGCCTTCAAGATGCTATAGGAAACCATTAGAGATTCCTAGCAAAAACCATTGGAGGATGAGCTACAACACATATAGGAGAATAGAAAATCACTTGTTCAAATTCTTGGCTTAAACCTCAAGGAATTACACTAGAATGAGATATGGTGAAGGAATAGTAGGTAGTGATTAGTCATCTCCTATTCATCCAAAAAGATGTGTACTTAAATCAAGATATCCATAAAACTAGTAGAGGAGGAGGATATAGAAAGTTCAAAGAAGAAATTATCCAAACAAAAAAGCTACTCTCAACACAGCCTTGACACCACTATATCAAGAGTATATAAAGAGTAGAGTTTGATCATACAAAAGAAGATATGATACATACTTATAAACAAGTTGACAACACTAACTAGGACAGAAAACAATTAATCTTTGTAGCATGGACCACTTCAGGAGGGCCATCATCTTCCCATATTATACCAAAGTATTAAAAGGACGAGAATGAGTGGCACTAGATCCCCCATATGTGGCTTCTCATTTTCTAATTTATGATGAACCTTGGGATATGTAGTTTCCCTCTAAGGGTCCGCATCCTAAACACCCTAGTATTACAAAATCCACCTAATAATAACAACTTCCACCATGACCAAACCTAGAGACCAAACATAGAGGTAGTCAACCAAATTATTAGAACATTTAGATATACCACCTAGCATGTGTCTAACATCATGTTTGTGATACCAATATAAAGTGTATAAATATATCAACACGCCTAATAAAGGATTTCTAGACATCATAAGTTAAGTTCAATGTCCCCATCATGTTTGGATTCATCATCCTAGAGAATCTCATAAGAATATTACTAATAGCTATAATTAGTTGACTCATCTCTACAAATTTCTTCACTACCGGGTGATGTTTCACCAAATCAACAAAGAAGCATTTTTCTAAGCCACCAAAGATAGCAAGGTTTGGAGTTTCAAATATGCCTTGAGATCCAAGGGCACATATGGAGCCAAGAAACGTAAAAGATGCAACATCCTAACTCAAGGGGTCACTCATAAATATGTAAGCGTATCAAGTGGTTTACAGATACAAAAGGGTGCCATATAAAGAGGCCATTTACATATTGAATAGAAAAGGGGTGTGTTTTATGTCTCAAAAATTCACAAATAATGGCATTTTTAAATAGGCCTTGAACTCACATGATATGGAGCTCCTTCACATAGTGAACCCCCCCAAGATCCTAGACAAAGATTACCATGCTTGGCACTTTTTCTAGGATCATTGTAAATGAGAGAGTCAATATGACATGTTAGGTTTATCATGTGTAGTATGGTTCTTCATTTGATCCAAAGAAGCATGAAATATGTGACTTTTCAAATATCCTTAACATCAAAGCCAAGATAGCACTTACTTGTTCCAACCAAGGACCCAAATAACACTTACTTATTCCAACCAAGGGACTTGTTTCCATACCCTTTATTAGGAACTTCCCCAAATTTATAGATCATACTTTATTGATCACACACAAGTACATGAGGCTAATCATTACTTTACTTTGACATAATCCTACAATTTATGAAGATCAATTATCACCCTTGTTATTTGATGTCAATAGCAGTATTAACTATAGTAACATGGCTTGTCTCACATTGCATGCTATCCTCTTATTGACATACTGCTTGGAGTTGATAGAGGACATGTGTGAGGGCCAATTTTTTCATTGACCTCATCTCTTCCTTCCCTTGTCTCCAATACAAATGTGGATGGCAACCAAAGAGCACCTACTCATTAAGGCTTGCATCTCTCAGATCCTACACCTACTCCTTGATAAGTCTAATAAGGAAAAGAAACAAAATTATGGAATCTTTAAAAGTACATAAAGTTTTTAAAAACCAACAAGCGGTCCCAATAGAATAGGTATATGCATCATCACTACACCTAGGGATCCTCAAGTTAGAGATGTTTGATGGCTTCAATTGGTGGGTTGTATCTCAAATCACCTAGGCTATCACCCACAACAAATATAGAGAACATCAAGCTTGCTTGGTAGACCTGTCACCCTGAATTTCACCACACTGTATCCACCACTTCCACTAATTTGATCCACAAGTATGGGACATGCCTTGGAAGTTTCAACTCACCTAAGCATTAGACCCATCTCCCAATGGGCTCCCTTGATCACTTATCACCTTGCACAACTACTTAGGCATGATACCCCCACGGAGAGTGTAAATTTTCTATTATAGGTCCACATTGAAGGACCCATATGAACCATCAACAATGGTAGTCCACACTAGGTCCCCCTTTAGTAGCTCTTTGTCTTACCCATTACTTCTCCATCAATTGAACCCTAAGAGATATGTATATTTTATGCTTACCCTAGCATGCTATCTAAGACAAACATGTCAAGGGGCTGGCGCTCATCTAATGAGTGGGATAATGTTAACCCCAAAACAGTAAAGTCTGCAAATGTGGCTTGTCTATTTAATGAACCCTTAATACCATAGTTTTGGTAGTCCATAAAAGGATGTATGTAGGTGACTCCTTCATAAATGCCCCAAGAATGAACCCTTAATAGCATAGTTTTGGTAGTCCATCAAAGGATGTATGTAGGCAACTCCTTCCTAAATGCCCCAAGAATATCCAATTCAAAAGGAAGTCAATTTTTCAGGGTCATCATGGCATCTTTAGCTTAACCTAGGTCCTTCTTCGGAACTTTATTCCCCCCTCAATTCTTATCTTGTTGAGGTCTTGGTCTTTCTCGACCTTAGTCTCTAATTTAAATTGACTAGGATTCATCTCAATAGTTTATCCCAAGCCCATGAAAAGGCTTCCCTTATGATGAAATTTTGGAAGAAAGTCTCCAAGTGTGTAGACATGACATCTTCCTAAATCATTCCATCTTATGCATTGTAATGATAACAAAACCTTACTAGTCAAAGAAGATGATAGTTTTCCTAGTCAATGAGATCATTTTTTACTAGTTAATCTTCTCAATGAAATGAATTCTTCTAGTATAACTATCAAAATAACACCAAGGCTGTCTTAACCTTGTTAAATCTAGTTCTCTTTTTTTGGAATGGGATGATTGCATGAGAACTCATAATGTATTTTCCATTATACTAGCTTTTCTTAAGGAAAATAGCAATATTAACTCTATTCATTTTAAATTATCACCTTAAAGAAAAGGGTTTCCCTATAGATAACTAAATAATCATTTCACCATTTTCATAGTAAAAGAAAATCTAATTAATTTGGATAGTACTCTACATATGGACTTCCATCATGAGAGGGTGATGCCCCTTATGAAAATTCCCTTCTATGCAACCAATCTATTGTATGTCTACTCAAATATGAGGTACTCGCAAGGATCCATGATATCCTAATTAATAATCACTACTTCAATTTCTATTATAATGAAGAATATATCACCTAGATACAAAAACGGGCACCTGAGCTTAAGTCAGTGTGGGTGGAACCTCATGCATTCATGTGATCCCTTGGCCAATTCTAGAGCTTCTTCTCTTGGGAGCTATCATGAACACATGAACTCTTATAAAATGTGCTCCTTGATTATCTCTTTATTGGATCCTTCTAGATTTCCTTAGGTTGTATGACCTCAAAGTAGAGTTCCTTAGGTTGTATGACCCTCAAAGTAGAGACTTTTGGCAAGTCAAGAGGGTATTCTTGGCTCAACAAGAAGAATACTTTTAGGTTTGGGGAGGGGGAAGGGGATAATGTTTATGGAATAATAAGAGAGAGAATGATATGATGCTCTAGGGTTGGGGAGGGAAAGGAAATTGGACTTGATGTATCTTCGAATGGAATAAGGCTGGAGGGTAGAAGGGACGAGGATTTAGCAATGATTTAAATGGAGATTATGGTGATCTTGAATAGGGGAAAGATGAGAGTTGACATCAGCAAAGTAAGGTATCCAATAGTTCAATTTCAAGTTTTGAAGGATGGAGGTGTGGGAAGAGTGATCCGTAGAGGAGGTTGTGGTGGAGCTCTAATTCAATGATGTTTTGGCACTTCTCTCACTTGAATTCTCCTCTCTTGAAGTTCTTGTTTATTTACTTATCTCAATTTCTATTTGTTTTCTCTATTTTTTTGAATTATGCTTGTGAATTGGGAGTAAGAAATAATTGTGCACTAAGTTGGCCCCAATATCACCATCATTTGCCAAATGATAGTCAAAGAGGGTCAATTTTTTGATGATGTGACTTCATCAAACATGTTTTATATACCACATATTTTAAAGTATTTGGAATATATTGGTCAAATAGTTGATTAAGTATGCAAGTGATGGGTGGTTAATCTCAATTAGATACATGTTTTTTTCTACAAAAATTTTTATAAATGAGAATAGTCATGGATGGATACTCACTTTTCATGTTGGCAGGCTTGCAATAAATATCGTAACACGTGTTTTTAGATGTAGATGCATGGCATAAATTGATCATCATACAAATGTGTGAAAAAAAAATCTACCATTTAAGATAGCCATCAAAGAAGTACCAACCTCTAAGGTTTCTTGTACATATGAAAAGAAAAACACTTCTTTTTAAGACAGCCATCAAAGAAGTATTGACTTTTAAGGTTTCTTGTACATATGAAGTATGTGCTCAACTTGGAAACAGCCAAGGCATCTATTTTTGCAAAATAGGAAATGCCAGAAAGAGGACATTGGATATTACTCATTAAGATGCATGGAAATCCACAAATTTTTTTGTCTTATCACATGTTCATACAAGTTACACAAGGAAAGTGCAAATTTAATTTATAAAAGAAAAAAGTGAGATATTCCCTTGAGTTTTGAGTCTCAAGGCTAGGACTAAGAATGATAAGGGAATGAAAGATTAAGACCATATGCACAAATGATAGGAGAATATACTTCTCATATAATGTTGGTACTCGATCCCCAATTCTTTGAATGCATCTTTCTTAGTTATGGGGATATAGGTGAAATGGGCTATCACCTATGGGATCCATAGGCTTGAAAAGACATCTATAGTCATGATGTAGTTTTCCATGAGGAAAAGATGTATTAACAGCCCAAGTGGATAGTCGAGATATGTAGGGTTTTATTTCAAGAGGAGCCTCCTACTCCCATATAGTTAGCTAGATAGCCTATAGTAGCAACAGTTGTGATGCTCTAGTGGCCCATGACCATGATGTTAGACAGAATGTGTAGGCTCCTCATCTTGCCTTGAGATGCTCTACTAGAGCCAACAGACATCCTTCTGATATGCAGGTCTACCTCTCACTTATAATGAGGCCATGTGCCATGGTGATAGTCACTCTTGGGAGAGGGCCATGCAATCAAACTTTGACTCTTTAAAGAAAAATCATATGTAGGAATTGATTCCTTTCGCTTGTGAAAAGCATGCATTTCCATGGTAGTGGGTGTACAAGTTGACGAGTATCCCTGGACGGCCCAAGCCTATTACCTATAAGGCTAGATTGGTTGCTAAGGGTTTTAAACAAGAGCATTGTTTTGACTTCAAGGAAGTCTTTTCTCCTATAGTCAAGATGACTAACCTATGCCTAGTACTAGCATTAGTTGCTCAGTTAGACTTGGACCTTTATCAGACAGATGATAAGATGGCTTTCTTACATGGGGACTTGCATGAGGATATTTATATTCGGCAACCTAAGGGCTTTGAGGAAAAAGGCAGGAAACACCTAGTGTGCAAATTGAGAAAGAGCATTTATGGCCTTAAGCAGGCACCTAGGAAATGGTACCACAAGTCTGATGCTTTTATACATTCACATGGCTATACACATAGTGATATGGATCTGTGTTTATATAGAAGAAGGCTCGTGATGGCAACCTTTTGATTTTGGCACTCTATGTGGATGATATGTTGATTGCTCGGAGAGCTCCCGATGAGCTAGATGCTCTGAAAAGTCAGCTCATGAAGAGATTTGAGATGAAAGACATGGGACATGCCTCATATATTCCTAGGATACACAGTATATGGTGTGATCACTCTTAGAGGCTCATTAACTTGTCAAAAAAAGGAGTATATCTAGAAGGTTCTTGAGTGGTTTCATATGCAAGATGTTAAGCCTATTGGTTGTCCTTTGCCTTCTCACATGAAGGTGAGCTAGAACGATTGCCTGTAGTAGTCTGATGAGCAAAAGGCTGAGATGGTCAAGATCCGTTATGTATCCATAGTGGGCAATTTGATATATGCTATGATAGCCACTCGTCTTGACATAGCTTTTGCAGTGGGAGTTGTGGCACGCTATATGGCTATACCTGGCAATAGGCAACATCATTGGCATGCCATCAAGGATATCATGAGGTACTTGAAGGGCACAGTAGATATGTGCATATATTATGGAGGCCAAGATATAGGATTCATGGGGTACACTAACTCTGATTATGTAGGACCTACAGACAATCGAAAATCCACCTCGAGCTATGTTTTTGCCTTTGTTGGGAGTGCTCTTTCTTGGATATCCAGGGTGCAAAAATGCACGGCCCTCTCTACTACAAAGACCGAGTATGTTGCAACCATAGAGGCTTGCAAGGAAGCTCTCTAGTTAGGTCGTCTGGTGGTAGTAGACCTTGGTATGATTGACATGGTCCCTACACTACATTCGGATTCTATGAGTGTGCTATCCAATTAGCCAAGAATGTGGTCTTCCATACGCGACAAAGAACATTGAGGTGCGGTATCACTTTATAAAAGAGGTCATTGAATACAAGTTTGTTGACCTTGTCAAGATCTCAACTTACTAAAATCTTGTAGATTTTCTCATGAAAAGTCTCTCAACATAGCATTTTTCCTTCCTTGTGAAGTTGATGGGCGTTGGATGAGATGATCTCTATTCCTCATCGTGTTGTACTCTATGTACAAATTGTACTTTATCATTTTTTTTCTTGTTTCCTCTTTACTCGAGGCGCATTCTCCTTTAAGTGAGAGGTTGTTGGGGGTAAAGGCACATGTGCCTAGTCACCCATGTATTACTATATTGACAGTACCCACACCTGCACACTACAGGTGGCAAGCGCCAATCACTATCACTTCATTCTTTATTCTTTTAGTGACATTTGAATAAAGGGAAGGCCGGTCACACATTGTGATGGTTGGAGTTCCCACATCTTGAGTCTTTCTCTCTTGCTCTCTTTCTCCATTTGCCATAGCTCAAACCTCTCTTGCTTCTGCTTGCTCATGCTTCTACTTAGGCTTCTCCCTTCGAGTGGGAGATTATTGGGAGAGGTAAACGTGCATGTGCCTACTCACTTGTGTATTACTACACTAACAGTACCCCCATTGCCGCCTCCTGCACACTGCAGGCAATAGACACCCATGACTGTCGCTTCATTCTTTATTCTTTTAGTGACGTTTGAATAAAGGGAAGGTTGATCAGACTAATTTACAAACTATCAAATTTTGGAGATATTATTCAAAGATATCTTTGTGTAAGGTATCACTTTGAATTAATAATCCAATACCTACCATCTAATCTATCACACCCTTGACTCAAGTGATGAACTTTTCAACAACTTCACTCTCAGACAAGTTCTCAAGAGCTAGTTGATTTTCAAGTTTCTACTTCTTCATCTCCTTTGTTATTTCATGCTAATCTTTGTGAATTATCCATGCTTCTACAATAGTATCAGCATGTCATATTTGTGAACAAGATTGAACATATGCATCCTTTCTAACTCCACAACATCACTTCATTTGGGTTGGGCTAAATTGTAACTTGTGGATTATTGGGATGTGCTCATCTTGGTCATGGAATAGGCTTCAAATCTTGACCTTATATTGTATCCCACAACTCATAAGAGCCTTAGAATAGCCTTTACCTTAAAATTCCACACTGTATAGTTCATGCCATCAAGCTTCCCTTCACTCCCCCAAAAAGTCAAACACAAAAAGGCATGTTTTCAATAGGATGATGTTGTGCCATTTCTCCAACTCTCACAAGTCTCTATTTCTCGAAGTCTATTATGATAACATGTAAGAAAAGAGAATGCAATAGAGTACAAAAAAATTATAAGCAAGTGATGAACAAAGAATAAGGAGAACCAATAAATTTAATTATTTTAAATGATTCCAATAAATAGTCGATGCTTCCCAGTTGTGTTCTAAGTGTAGCTAAAGCTTGTAAAACAGGCCTCAAACTATTATGCTCTAAATAGAGCATTTCATGCACTCTTTTCCAAGAATGCAACCAAAACTGCCCACTAATTGTATGTTCAATAGGTTTGTGAATGACAAGTCTATAGGAAAAGTTGCATTGCAACAAGCCCTCCAAATAAGGACCTAGTGTAGTGATGAACATACACATGCATGTAACCATACTGGCAATATGCCAACCTCCTCTAAGGTTTGTCTCTAGCTATCTATCCACACTTAGCCACCATTTAGGGTTGAAATCATGACCTAATAAGTAAATGTGTTGATCATAAATGTTTTCTCCTCATGTGGGGATCTCACAAATATAGAGTTGACAAGTACCAACACAATTACTTGAGGGGTGAAGAATCAATCAACACAGAATTGGAATTACTTAATGAGACTATTGGGGTTGTAGTTTTAGGATGCCCTCACATAAGGGTTTCTTGACTATTCCACCATTAGGGACTTGATGAGATGTAACTAATAAGGTAAAGAACAAATAGGATAAATGGCATTTAAAATCATTGGCTTAATTTGATAGATTTCTTCAAATATGCATGTTTAGGGTGGGCTTAAAATTAGCATCTTTACTTGATGGATTACATCCTCAAGTAGTATTGCATATTTATTACATCTCAATGGAAAATATAATAAGCATTAGAAAACAAAAAAATGATGAAGAGTGATATAGCATAAAATAAGGAAGTTAAAGAATCACAAAGCCATCAAATTATATTTGATAGAAATGATGACTATAGGTGTCCATTAAGTAAGCTTTTAACAAAATGTTATTTTACCAAAATTTCACTATAGGATACTACATAAGGAATGTGAAATGATTACAAAGGATGCATGTGTGATTTTCAATGGTAAAAAAGTGGATGATTTATGGTAACAAGTGGGACACGTTCAAAGCATATGGCTATAAAGATTGCAAAAACTTGATGTCTCCAAATGACCCTTAACTTCAAGTATTGTGGATAGCCCAACTCCATGAATGTGGTTGTTGCTTTTGTGTAATCCACCCAAGCTTCATCTCACATAAGTAATGAATAGCTAATTTTGAAATACCATTTTAGCATTAAATCTTGAAGAATTTATCAATTGTGAATGTGTTGTCAAATACTACTTACCACAATGGTAGTCAAACATATGTAACTTAAACGATAGTTAAGTTAAGATAGCAAGATAGTAAGTTAAGTTAATCTTCTTGATAGAAGGTTAAAATCAATGGTTAGCTAACAACTAACTAATCGATTTTTAGTTGGTAACCAACCAAGGATAAGAGTAAGTGTTACTCTAGATCTAACTAACCAATCATCTGACTATAGTTAGATTAACCCTACACTAACTTATTCAATGACATGCACATGAACAACTGTATCTAGCTGGAGTTGGTCTCACACACTAATATAAGAGATACGGAAAATACGGGAGCTTGATTTCTAACACTCCCCCTCAAGCTCAAACCATCTGCAATACTCCAAGTAGTTGCCTAAAATAAATGAACTTATCTTTACCAAGTGACTTGGTAAAGATGTCCACTACTACCTGGTCTTCAGTCTTCACATGCTTCAGGTCAATCTAATCTACTAGTACCGTTTCTCTGATCAAAAGCTAATGAACTTCAATATGTTTCGATCTTGCATGATAGGCGATATTGCTTGCAAGCATAACACTGCTCAGATTATCACGATACAACTTCACTTTGTTGTCCAAGTGTATTCCCAAGTCATTCAGTAACTTTTGTAACCAAACAGCTTCACATGCCACTAAGGCCATACCAAGGTACTCAACTTCTATACTAGACAATGCAACTGTAGGCTATTTCTAACTTTGCCAACTGATCATGTTGCTGCCAATCCAAATGCATAGCCACTGGTTGACCTCATGTCATAGGCACAACCAGCCTAGTCAACATCAGTATACCCTGTCAAGTCAAGGGGTTTCCCATATGCATAAAACAACCCATAGTCATACTCGTTACATATCTCATGATTCTCCTGATTGCATCCAAATGCAGCTTGCAAGGCTTCTACATGAACTGACTAATCAGCCACACAGCATAACTCAAGTCAAGTCGTGTAATAGTCAATAGATCAAGCTGCCTGTTTGTGCATAGTTACATTATCTCCAACATCAATTTGCAGCTTGACATTTTGCTCTAAAGGTGTATCCATAGCCTTGCAATCAGCCATACCATACTTCTGTAACATGTCATGAGCATATTGCTTCTGTAGCAGCCATATGCCTTGAGGTGTCAGCACTACCTCAATTCCCAAAAAATATTTCAGCTCACCAAGATCTTTGACTTTGAATTTAGCCTATAAACATGGCTTTATTTCAACAATCCCGCTTTCACCATCTCCAATAATAATCAAGTCATCGACATAGACAACCAGAAACACATAGCCATGATCTGTCTTCTTCACAAATAAACTATGATCTGCATCACTTAATTTAAATCCATGCTACTGTAAATAGCTGCTAATTTGATCATTCCAAGCTCTGGATGCCTGTTTCAGCCCATATAATGCCTTTTTTAGCCTACATACATGTGTTGGAAAATCCGGATGCACATAGTCTTCAGGCTACTCCATATAAACTTCCTCCTACAACTCACCATTCAAAAAGACATTTTTCACATCCATCTGCCATAACCTCCAGCCTTTAGCTGCTGCCAATACACCCATTTGCACCTGACCTTGTACACCCATTTGCACCTAATAGGAATTTTGCCATCAGGCAATTGCACCAAATCCCATGTTTTGTTTTCAGCCAAAGCTTAGTACACCTCATCCATGGCAGCACGCCAATCTTCATCTACAATTGCCTCATCAAACTTAGTGGGTTCTTTAAAAATTTTCATCTTCGTCATATAAGCATAATGAAAGGCTAAATATCCAATGTAAGTGAACCGGTCAACTGGCTTCCTAATTCTCTCAAAATTTCGTATCTATGGCTCACTCTAAGGTTGCCTCTCATGAGGCGGCACATAACAATTCTACCTAGCACCTGGTGTCATGACAAACGGAATCCCCAACTCACTGTCCAAGCTATCATTTTGGACGACTCATAACTTGCAGTAAGTGGTCTTGTTACATCCTCAAACACTTTTTATTTTCCCTTATCTACTCTCCTTCTCACTAGCATGTCCGTGTCAATGGACATAGAAGTGTGACTGTGCAACCATCCCGACCAAGGACTCACTGTAGATGATATATCACCTATCTAACCACTCATGGAAGTACTAAATGCAGGGGTATTTTCAGCATTACTCATACTTGCTGATTCATCAATAGGTACTGCAACTGAATTCCCATACTAGGAAGCTAACTTGTCAAAGACAACATCTTTGCTTATCAATGTCTCTTGTATAGACAGCACATAGCACTTATAGGCCTTTCTGTCCTATGCCTACCCCAAAAACACGCTCTTTACTGCCTTAGGATCCAATTTCTTCCTCTTTTCATCTGGTATATGCACATATGCAATGTTGCCAAATACCTTCAAGTGCGAAATGTCAGGCTTATGACCATACAACCTGTCATAAGGTGTAACATCATGAATCCCTGCTATAGGGGTTCGATTCAGCACATAGACAGCAGTCATCACTGCTTCAGCCCAATAACCATTGGGCAGACTCTTCTCATTCAGCATAGCTCTAGCTGATTCCATCACGACCTTATTTTTCCTCTCTGCAACACTGTTTTGCTACAGTGTATAGCTGCAAGTTAACTGTCGTCTGATCCCATATTTAGCAAGATACCTGTCAAAGTAATTAGATACATATTCTCCACCTCCATGTACTTATAGACATGAAATTTGACAACCCAACATTTTCAGCATGCTTTTTGAAGTCTTTGAATGCATCAACACATCATCTTTATGCTTCAGAACGTACAGCCAAGTGTACCTGCTATGCTGAAATCATCAATGAAAGATACATAGTAGCGTGCACCTCCAAACGAAGCATTATGCGACGGACCCCAAACATCAGAGTGCACCAACTGTAAGGGTCGTGAGCTATTCTTTACATGCCTCATGAATGGAAATCATGCTTGCTTTCCAAACTAACATCATGCAGGGCATACATGACCAAAATCATTGTACTTGAATTTGGGCAATCCAAGTACCACTTCCTTCTATTGCATAGATTTCAGTTTTTGTACATTGACATGGCCAATCCACTTGTGCCAAATCTCAACATCTTGAATAGCACTCTCATCATGTGCAAACATGGTTGCTTTAAGTTCTGGAATGGTTGCATCCAATGTAAACATCCTACCATCCCTTTTGCCTTTGGTAATTAATTTGAAGCCATTTTCGTATTCTTCAATGAAGCATCCATCTTTATTGAACCTCACCTGCAGATTATGTTCTGCCATCTGACCCACAAACAAAAGATTCTTGGTTATTGACTAACATGCAATACATCATGCATGCTTTTCTTCTTGCCATTAAGCATCATCAATGGAACAACTCATGTGTGTATAATGTCATGCTGGGTGTCATACCCAATACAGACATAACCATGTGAGCCTGCAACCATTTCATCAAACCACTCTCCATGAGGTGTCATGTGATTTGAAGCTCCATAGTCAATATACCATCTCTCATATGTGTTCTGTCTAGGTGCATTCTTGGACACATGCTGCGTGGCAAACAATCTATCAACCTACTCATCATGAGCATCGCTAGAAGATGCATAGTGCCCATGTTGTTTGCCCTTTTCCTTCATATCTCCCTGCTTCTTGTAACAATCCTTTGCAATGTGCCCATTCATACCACAGTAATGATGACAGTCGTTGTCTCTGTTCGATTGATCATTCGACTACCATGATCTAGATCCACCACCTCTACCTTGGGTTGATCTCCCCCTACCTCTAAGCCCGCCAGATCCACCACCACTACCTTGGGTTGATCTCCCCCTACCTCTAAACCCGCCAGATCCACCACCTCTACCTTGGGTTGATCTCCCCCTACCTCTAAACCCACTAGATCCACACTGGCCCTGTGTATTTGTGCCATGCCAATTACTCTATTGCTATTGTCCATAAGTGTTTCGAGTATCACCATGACCTCAAAACGAACCACAGCCTCTATCACCTCTACCATGCTAACTAGAGTATAAAACAATGTCTCTACTCTGAGATGCACTAGTATATGTATTCAATCCAAGCTTTACCTCCTCATGCAACAGCAAAGCAACCAGCTCATCCCAGTAAGGGGGTTCAACTCTAACAAATATAGATGTATTGAATGATTTCTATTCCTTGCCAAGTCCATTCAAAGTGACAGCAATCATATCATCCTCAGATACTTGTGATCCAATGGTGGCAAGCTGGTCAGCTATGGTCTTAACCTCTGTCGTATATGCGTGGATGTTCCTGCCATTCCTAGACATGTGTTGAACTGCTGTTTCAGCTGAATCTTACATGCATGTATCACATTTCCATAGTTCTTTATGAGTATGTCCCATGCATCTTTCGGGGACTCACATCTAGTGATTTGTATTTCCATAGCATTGGTTATACATAATGAAAACCAATGTAGCATCTTGCATGCTCTCTCAGTCCATAGCTTATGAGCCCTTTTCTGATCATTGGTTGGGTTCTTCTCATGCAATTCAGATTCAGCCTCATCACCTATACATATGTCCTAATAACCTTTGCCAAAACTAAAAAATTCTTCATCCTGAATTTCCACAAGGAAAAATTCTTACCATCCAACTTCTCTCCAACAATCTGGGTAATATTGTCGGTGCCTTGTGCATTAGCCATGGTGCAATAGACTATGTCTGCATGCAAGCCAACAAGTGTCCCTGACTCACTGCAGTTCTTGACTGTTTATGAAAGTTTTCTACAACAAATTTATTGTCAAAACCAGGGTATTTCAGCCCTTTAACTGCTCAAAACCATCCACAAACATGTGATCCCACTATAGGTACATTTGTCAATACATATGCTATATAGTTCCTTCAAGTTTGTAACATGCAGCCTTACTACTAGGGTACATACATGCAGTCTGAAAATTGTAAACTGTCAGTGTGACCAGTAGCTTATTCAAAGCCAAAATTGAGTCATATACATGTCATACATATCCCAAACCTTCATAGACATCTGCTAGTACATGTAGTAGTCCAAACATAACTATACGGGCACAAATTAGTGCATAGACACCAAGTATAAGTGTCAAACCTCCTATTCACAGATTGCAGTTAGCAAATGCTCAATAAAACCAAGTCTATCTAGCTCCAAAACAGCCTCAAATCATGCCATACATTTACTTTGAAGTGATAGGTTCAATACATGAGCATTCGAGCAACCGTAGACATCCTGTCTTCATGAATCCAAGTCATAGATTGCATTTACAATTAGCAACTAGCCAAGCCAATGTCACTGCAGTAATTCCAGCCTTAACCTTTAGCTTTCATGAGCACTCAATGTTCATCTCAATCCCTAGAGCCTTCAGCAAACATATCCCATGTCATACATATGACAGATGCCAACCAAATGTTATGTAATGCTTCAACAAGATACAATGCCCGCAGCCCACAGTCAATGATAGTTTCCAGTCATTAAAATTTTCCAGATCTGAATATTTTCAATATAAAACTTCAGCTCCAATGCATGACATCAAGTACATATGACTTCTCAGCATATACCTATGCTCCAATGGTACTCCTGGGCAAGTTTGAGAGCTCCAGACTCATATCAAAGATGCATACATACTGTGAAATGCCAGTATACAACATGCCACTGTTCATGTGAGATTTGCAACCAACCCTTTTAGCTCCCATGTGAGCTCCTAACCAGACAATGATGCTTGCATGCCTTCATATGCCTTCCAGAGGGTTCACCCAAGCTCTTTATCAGTCTCAGCAAGTGATCTCCTTGATTATTTCCAACAAATGAGATCATCCCAAACACATGTGCAGTTCATGCAGATCAGATCTGGGGTGCAACAGCTTGAAGTTAATGATAATGATGATGATGAGCATTTATATATGCTCACAATGATGCTCCCCAACAGCTCCAGATAGGCCTCAAACACTGACATGTACAATGGAGACCCTGATGAACATTACATACCTTTGAGGAGTAATGGCAGCCTACTTGTCTTCAAGGAAAACTTATTATTCAACTCTTGCAAGTCTTCTTGACTTCCTCCTACTCCAGAGAGCCCATCCTAGCATGGCTCTGATACCATGTAAAAAGAGAAGGAGAGAGAGACACGGAATGGAGCAAAACCAAAGAGCCTAAGCTCTCATTCATTTTCTTCATTATTTCACAGTAAGTCTACAAGACTGAAAGATAAGAGTAAGTGTTACTCTAGATCTAACTAATCAATCATCTGACTATAGCCAAATTAACCCTACATCGGCTTATTCAATGACACGCACATGAAGAGTTGTATCTAGCTGGAGTCGGTCTCACACTGACATAAGAGATACGGAATATATGAGAGCTTGGCTTCTAACACCTTCACCATCATGCTCCCTTCCCCCATTGCCACATGGGTCTCTAGTCTAATCAAAAGTCCCCCTCCCCCAATCCTTGATAAACTATTTAAGTCCATTCTCTAACCTTAGTGAGGATATATAGGTGACCAAGTTCTGGTGAGAAGTTAAAGGATTTCAGAGACAAAGAGAGACACAATGGAATGTGTTAGTAATGGTTAGTAAAGGGATAGTGAATACCCCTTTTTGATTCACACACACATGTGCGCACACACGCATGCACACACACGCACACACACACGCACACACACACACACACACACGCACGCACGCACGCACGCACGCACGCACACACACACACACACACACACACACACACACACACACACACACACACACACACACACACACACACACACACACACACAACCGTTACCATCACCCCCGACATCCTCTCATCATCATCAACATTCTTATTTCCATGAGGAAGGTCAAGCTTTACACCCCCCCCCCCCCCCACACACACACACATACACCCAAAGATCTCTCCCATGGAGAATTTTCCTTTCAACACTAACCTTCCCCTACTTTAAAGTTCTCTTAAGCTAGACACACAAGGATGTGCATAACATTGGAGTCAAGAGGAGGGAACACGTGTTGAGTTCCAAGTCAAGACTAATAAAGATGGCCCTATGAAGACATGTAGATCCAGTTGGACCATCCACCTCTACCAATGGAGAATTCATAGAACCCTTGATTACACAAAAGGTTTAGGTTGACCTAAATTGCAATTTTCAACTAATTGATAGATTGAATATCTATTTGTAAACAAGGTTTTGGAACTCTAAGGATTCTAGATACATAATTTTGATCACGAATGACTAAGAGATATAAATACAATGGAAATTTTGGGATTTATAAAGTAAGAATCCATGATTTGAAAATATTGAATATCAATGTGTGTAACTTGAAAGACTCTAAGGAAATAAACTCAAAATTAAATTTTAACCCCTCCAAAGTTAAGTAGTTTAGGAAGGGAAGAAAGTATGGTCATTTCAACATTCTGAAAGGTGGCAATTGAGATTTAAGGGTACATATGATGAGGATGTTGCTTGGTTG